>NC_056741.1:1989209605-1989326700 GCF_019279795.1 Protopterus annectens
ATAACAATACATGTGGGAGTCAAGTACAAAATGATGAGTTGAACCTTCTTACAGCAACAAGTTTAAGGGTTCACTTGCTATCAAGTGAGAAAGTGTTAAACACTAAACCAGAGCATGCTGTCTTCATGTCCTTCACAGCCGAGACTAGATAAATACTCCAGCACATGGGGGAGGGGGAGAGAAATCTGACTGACATAACACTTTAAAAACACACCACAAAGCAAAACAAAATATAGTAGATGTGTATTATTGTACAGAAGCAGTAAATTACATATTATGGTTCTGTGTCCTCTCACATATCCTTAACACTCAGAGTCGATTCAATAATATAAATGAGAAAAGTATAAACGGGTACGGGAAACCCTGTATTCTGAATGGTTGCGTTCCACATTTAATTTCCATATAATCAGTTCATAAACATGCCAGTTGCAATTATTACATTCAAAAATGTCTGCACATATAAGTAAAACAAATACTAAACTATTTACTGAAAAGTCTTTCAGAGATTTCACACACAGTCAAATTCCCAACAGGGAAGAAACAATATTATTTTAAAATAATGGATGTTACAGTATTTTTACTATTGTAACCAGTTTTACAAGTGCATTATAACATCCCAGCATTTGAGCAGTAACATACTGAATGAGTTTTCAGGAACCAATGGATTTATAGATGCAGACCTTACACCTTCAGGACTGATGTTACTGGCACAATCTGATGAGTATGCGGAGTCTCTTCTTAGAATTCAGTTACTTGTGTAACTAGAGGGAAGGCCCTGCCACACGTAGATACTATGAACCATGTCACTTGCCAGTGAATTCTCTTACTCCAGAAAGGTGGAAAACTCACTGGTGACACAAATGAAGGAATAATGGAAATAATATAAAAGAATTATTTTCTTCAGGTCCTGTTAAGTGGATATCTCTTTGGCAACCAGAATGTATTGTTTTGATGAAAACAATTTTTAGCCATACTGGCTAGAGAGCAGCAGTAACAAATACTTCCCTAAACACATTCCTCATAGAAAGTTTTTGCCATAGCATGAGCCACCTTCAACACTTTTTTCTCCTTGGAGTTTGGTTCCATATTGTCATGAGCGATCTTAATCCAATAAGACTCTGTCCGGGTCAGGTAATCTGGGAGCTGCTCTCCATCTTCAATGGGAGGATGCTCTTCTGGAATGTGATGGGATAAAAGACAAAAGATAAGCACTTTCAAATATTTTCTTTCTTATGCTCTTCTACTAAAAACACATTACCCATACATCTATACACAAGTACATATTACGAAGCATTCTGTATACAAAATGGAGTGCTGGCAATAAATGTTGAACAACATACAAAGCAGAAAAACATAGCATAACAGATTGTGCCACTATCTTAAGCTGAAGATAGGTGTCTAACTACTGCTGTCCACCTTGTGAGTACGAATGGATGTAGATTTATTTCACGATCACCCTGTGCTGGTTGACAGCACAGAACACAGCTCTATCAGCTTAATTCTGTTATAATTAGGAGTTTTGGGTAATTTTTTTTACACACGACTCTAGGACAGAAAGTTTGTGTATATTTGCAAGCTAAATATCCAAGTCCTCTAATTTCTCATGTACCCCCAACATACATTTCCACCCTTGTTTGTTGAGGGACAGTAACTTTGGGGTATTATTCCATGCATGTACACCTACATCCACAATAGTTCACTCTTAACAGACTTTAGCCAAAACAGAGAGAAGCAGCACCCAAACATACCTAAGACTTATCCACTATCTTTGGTGAACATACAAACTAAGCGACCAATAACAATGTGACAATCAACACAGTTGGGGCAGCTTAACTCCAAAAGTGAACAGGTTCCAACCCTTAAAAGAAAAATATCCAAAGTTTATTCTGAGATGCATTTGTTAACACAGTATAGGCTGCAGGAACCAGGCTGTTAAAAATAAAGGGTAACTAACAATATATTGAGAAGGAATAGCTCTATATATATATATATATATATATATATATATATATATATATATATATATATATATATATATATTCATTCATCATACTCCCACAAGGGCACTGCTCACCTGAATTACACAAGCAACAGGTCATATCCAGTTCAGGATGCTACATCATCTGATGAATATTATCACAAAGCTAAAACGCATAGAACTGTGTACTGAGGAACAACAGGTACTACAAATTTACTGTCAACTGATTTGATCAGTGTCGCACATCAGGATACTTGCGAGGTAGAAGAGCTATTGATTACTCCCCATTTACTTTTGGCCTCCAGTTATTTAACTGTTACATTTCTGAATCAATTTACTACCCAGATTAGGAGAGTGATGCAAACTGGATTCCCTGAGACAATGACTCCTGAGACTTAATGTGATGCAAATGACTTTGGATCATAATTCTTTGCACTGCATGGAAATTACTTGCTCTATGTAATACTCTTTACTGAAAAAAGCCAGCGAAGTACTAAGTGAGCGCTGTCAAAAACACAACTACACACTTCTGAAATAAAGTCAGAGGCAGAATGTAAGAATAGACACCTGGCAGAAAAGAAGCTATTTTGCCAGCCAGCAAATGACAGTGGCAGAAATCAATGTTCGTTCTTAATGCAAGACCCAATCCTAACATCGCAGTGGGAGGTAATTGTTAAGATCAGATCTTGTGCTACTGCAGCGCCTAACTGGGTTGTCTTTTGTTCTGATATTGGAGCATAACCACAGTGTTCCAGCAGTAATTAATTTTAATGTACCAGTTACAGTGTGGGAAGCTTCATAAAGTGTAAACAAACATACGACCTTTACCTGTGTACAGCTTACAATGTAACATAACACCAGCTACTGGCTTTAATTATAGGTTTTAAAAATTAAAAAAAAGGGTTAAGGCTATTGGTAATAGTGTGTGTGACCACTGGGTACAAAGTTATGAAAAACAAGGAACTTGATGGCTAACTCGTTTAAGTGATGGGCCTTTTCCACAAGATCTCGCAGGATTCAGTAGCAGAAGTGAAAGCAACAGGAGTGGGAAGGTTAAATTCCCCTAACAGGTAGATAGTCAGTTCTATGGTGTAAAGTGAATGAAACCCTGATCATGACCAGGTGACCTGGGTTTGAAAAGCATAATCATGGAGTGTGAGAATGAGTAGGTGATGTTAGCTCATGTATCCTGTTGGGGCACAGGTAGTAATAGTAACTCCCTTGGTGAAATTAGAGTGCATTACGCAGCATATGTACTGTGGACATACGCCAGGCTCTGCCAAGCTGTGATACGCAAGTAGTCTGATGGGGGAGGGGTGTGCAGGGGCAGGCTTCCCTGCACTTCACAGAGTTCCTACTGAATAATAGCTCAACAAGATGAGCTCAACATAATGTTGAATTTCTTGATCACGGTTTTCCTTAGGAAATCATCGTCCATGCAATTTATAGGCATATGCTGGCAGTGATTTCCATGTTTTAGGTGCATTCCCTTTTATTCATGTCTGTGCGACCATGAAGTTAGCAGACAGAAATTCGGTGACCATGAAGTTAGGAGACAGAAATTCGAAGTCAGAGGGATTCATCCTGCAAAAAATATTTAATCTTCATGTTTTCATCTGACTGAGGTTCCGATGAGTTGAATTTGGTGGGCTGGTCTTTAATAGGTTAGCACTGGACAATTCATAGTAGAAGTGCATGAACACCCTATGAGGAACAGACTAATCAATTGCAGGACAGGCAGCAGGGCATTGGAAAAAAAAAGACTTCATAAAAAATAAATCAACGGCCACTGGATTTAGGAAAAGAACAGGAGCTAGTTGTATAATGTGAGGAAAATTAGACATACACAAACAATTTGTTCTGACAGCTGTTCGAAAAAACATTTCAGCAGGTGCTCCCTGTGCTTTAAACACACTCATGTGGCTCCCTCCTGTAATGTCGGCACTTGAAATGCCGAATGCACCCCGAACTTGTATACACCAACTCTGAGATTGTCATACCTCAGAGAAAAGGAAATTTCCCGAGAAATGGACATTTCAGACTTAGTATATGCAAGTCTGTTGTTTTGGGCATTCAGTCTCTGTGTTTCAAGACTCACTCTAGCAGGTCCCGAAATTCAGATGGTTACATACAGAGACAGACACACACAAGCTGACAATTTCTCCCTCAATCACAAACAGTTAACCTCCTTTAGACCTCAGACACAGAAACACAAGGCTCGCTTAATGCCCTAATACTCTGATCATTGCTTTAAATGAAACAGCAGCACAATAAAACAAAAGAAAATTATGTCACTAGACAAAAAAATCATATTTACTCTCTCAGCCATCTGCTTCATCAGATATCTAAAGAAAACATTTAACTGGTATTTGATACTTCTCGCACACAAAAATTTCTGTTTTCTTGCACAATTCACAAGCAACCTACCTGCCCAATATTTAAAAAAATGCTTTATTTGCTTAACCTTTCATTTTTAAGCTAAAACAAAATAAAATAAGCAGAAAGCAATCTTAATATAGAAATTAAAAAAAACCCACAAATTTAGTATTACAGCAATTTCTTCTAGCAGATGACTAATGAATTTCAACTTATGGAAGTGGAATTCAGTTACTTATGAATCATTTTCAGAGACCTAAAGTGCTTACTGCCCTAGACCTCCACAGACAAAACCATACAGGTCCTTCAATGTGATGGCTGTATATATCAGTCAAAAAGTCCCTTACTTTCTACTGATTTCATCTAATCATTATCTTTATCAGATACTGCAACTACTGACTTGTGATACTATTATAATCCAGAAACCAAAACTGTGATGCTGCCCATACACATCGGTGTACTGAGGACTGACCAATTAGATTAAGCTTAAAAGTTACCTGTCCTCTCCATTAACATACAGAGATAAAGAAATTTAAATAACAGCTTGATCTGACCTCGATACCTTTGTGTCTGAATACTATGCAAGATTTTCCTATACAGGAATATAGGATTTCTGACCTGGATGCAATCACTCTTAGTTAAATCAGACATCAGACCTTAGGCTTAAAATTTAACTACCTTCTTCTTCACTTTCTTCTTCAGAATCATCTTCATCATCATCTCCTCCTTCAGCTCCTCCATTTTCATCTCCTTCTGAGTCAGATTCTTCTAGCCATTCTTGTGTTTCTGTAAATGTTAAATGCAAACACAATCATCACCAAAATACAGTACTGAATGACATCAAACAATACACTTGTGATAAACCTAGAACTCTATGAAACATGTTTAAACCTGGGGATTTCTAGACAACTGGAAGAGAAAGATAGTGATCTACTATAGTTTTTCTCATAGGAAGTAATAAAACTTGATGTGTACATTAATTTCTTGCTAGTCATTTAACTAATCTTAGCCACACAAACATATAAATGTTAGTTGGATGTGGGTTTTGCCAGTGTGACACTCATGAATTGAAATGTAATCACCACCACATTGAAACAAAACTGAACATGCAACAATAGTTTTTTACCTGCAGGACGTTAAATATTTTTAAGTCTTTCCCACAGAAGCCCCACCAACAGTCAGTTTATCTCTAGTACCACAGTCAATGGAAGTGTTCCTTCCTGTGGCTCATGCTGGTATCTCCTATGTCTGGAATACGGGGTCAAGCTCATCAAAACATCTGTTCATTATAAAACAATCTAAAGGCCTTCCTATGAATACATATGGTACAAACAAGACCAGAATTCTCAAATTACAATGCCAACCAAAACTTTTATAAGCAGTACAAATACACCTTGTCCCTTACTAATGAGGTGGGCCATGTAGAAAGTTTTCCATACAATGGAGGCAATATGGTGGTCAGAAAGTCAGTTTGCTATCAATATGGGTGCCCAAGTCCCTCACAACTGATTGCGTGCTTAGTAACTTATTATAAATGTGATCATTTGCTGGGACGTCACTCTCCCCAAAAGGGATGATGATGCATTTTTTGGCATTCGGTTTGAGGTCATTTTTCTAGCACCAGTCATTTGTTTGGGTAAGACCCGCTTGGAAGATGTCCACATCACTCGAGGAATTGATGACAGCACCCAGCTTGCAGTCATCTGCAAACTTAGTCAGCTATAGCCCACTAGATTTGGCCTGCACCTCCGAGAAGTGTATCCCAAATAGCAGGGGCCCCAAGACTGAACCCTGGGGTACACTGCTAAATACCTACAAATTACATCAGAAGCAATTTCCGATCCAATAACCATACTTATAAATAGGTTAATAGCAGAAGCATATGTCCCCACAATTTGGAAAATCTCTCACAATTTTCCTCTCCACAAAGGTGTCAGATCCTGTGAACTTACTATCACCCCATCGCCATCCTTTCGCCCCTGTCTAAAATCTTGGAAAGAGTAGTACACTTACAACTCATACAATACCTACTATCTCATAATCTCCTATCACATACCGAACATGGCTTTCACCCTGCACGTAGCACAACAACAGCCCTACTATCATTCACAAACATAGTTATTCAGTACAGCAACAACTCCCAATTTGTATCAGTCATATTCCTAGACCTGTCAAAGGCCTTTGACATGGTCAATCACACCAAACTCACTAATGTCCTCTCCTCCCACAACCTTAGCAGTACTGCAATAGCCTGGTTTCAAACCTACTTAACAGAATGACAACAAGCTACCCATTGGCAACAATCCCTCTCACCCCTCCTTCCAGTCACTTTAGGGGTACCACAAGGCTCCATCCTTGGACCCCTTCTTTTCTCTATATTTACCAATCGCCTTCACTCTGCCATTCCCCATGCCAGCCTGACCAATATGCTGACTGCTCTACTTTGATCTGCTCAGCCTCAGCCCTCAATGACCTTCAAGCCATCACCCAAGACTCCTTCCTATCTGTTGAAACTTGGTTAACTAACTCCCAACTTATATTAAATCCCAATAAAACAAAACTTATGCTCTTCGACCCCATTAGAAATACTTCTCCCTCCACAACCTTCCACATCATCTCAAAAATCAAAACCACAATCAATCCTACTCCCTATACCAAACTGCTAATTGTTGTAATCAATAAAAACCTGAAATCTGACCTTCATATTTTTTATTTATTTTATTTTTATTTTACATTTGTTGACTGGGCTAGTCTAACTGGATATATGTCCATTTTCAGTAGAGGCCTGAGGAGAAATGCTCCAAGCATAGGCAGTAACAAATAATACAATATATACAATAGTAACATGAGTTGTAATACATTATTCAGGTTGTACATGAGAGAGGCTAGTATAGGGTCTTATGGTAGGAATAAGCTAAGATAAAATACTGAGAACAAACAACATATGAGAGAAAAAAATATATATATATATATAAAAGAAACAGTATAGAGATTTATTTTTTTTTTAATCTCTTTAGATTCTAAGTTGAGGTTAGCTTACTTGTTATCACAGGTAATCAACAAAGAGCAGTAGAGTAGAGAAGTAAAGGGAGTGCAAGATGGGGCATTGAGGTATCAGTCAGGGTTAGAGCACGGACAAAGCCAATGTATCTTAAGATGTTCTTTGAGACGTTTTTTAAAAAGCATTGAGGATTCAAGAGTTGAGAGTTCACTTGGAAGCTGGTTCCACGTTTTTCCCACTGTGTTGGTGAAAAGTGAGGCCCCAGCTTTGTTGTTGGATTTAATAGTCGAAACTAGAAGCCTATTAGCTGAGCGTAATGTAGCCAGATTTTTATAGGGAGCAATCAGATTAGTGAGGATTGGGGTATTATTAGGGTGGTAGAGGATCTTTTGGGTGATAACAAGTTGTTGACAAAGTAGATGGTTTTGGAGTTCTAACCATCCCAGTTGTTTGAGGTTGATACAGTGGTGAGTTCGATAGGGGGTACCAGTGGTGAATCTGGCTATGTTGTTACAGCTGGTTGGTAGTTTGTTAAGGTTGTTTTTAGATAGATTGGTATATATGGCAGAAGCATAGAATAGAGTAGAGATCAGGTGGGTTTCAGCAATAGTGGTTCTAGCTGTTGGGGTAAGGAAGGGCTTGATTCTATACAGGGAGCCTAGTTTTTTGTTAACAGATTTTATGGTAGTACTGATATGGTCATCATAGCTAAGGTTGTTGTCTATTGTTATTCCCAGGAGACGGGTTGTAGTGGCAGGGGAAATGCTAGTTCCATTGTTAGAAGTTATTGTGAAGTGAATTTGTGTTGACTTTTGAGTAGGAGCAAAGAGCAGTAATTTAGTTTTTTCAGGGTTCAGGAGGAGGCAGTGTTGCATAAACCAATTTCCTACAGTGTTAAATACTGACTGGGTGAGGGTCTGGAGTGAGGTTATGGACTTGGATGAACATATTAAAGTTGAGTCATCTACATATTGAATGCAGGTGGCTTGAGGAATTTTGGTATTTAGATCATTAATAAATATTAAAAAGAGAAGAGGGCCTAGAATAATGATCAAACATCACAAAAGTTCACAACAAACTTGGCCTCCTATATAGGAATAAACAATTTCTATCTACCAATACAAAACTTAGAATTGTCAGGACACACCTTCTATTAACACTCTTACATGAATCCCCAATCCTAACAAACCTTCGTAAAACTGACCTTGTCAAACTTAAAACCTGCTACTATAAAATCTCCAAATTTACCACTAATGCCTCCTACAAGCCCCACCACTGTTTATCTGTCAAACAGCTCGATTGGCTAGAACTCCCTGTACTCCTTCAATTTAATTAACTAACCATAGCATATAAAATTCCCAGAAAAGACTCCAGCCCTCAAAGACATTATCCAACCTTATTCTGCTTCTAGATCTCTCTGCTCAAACAACAAACTTCTCCTCCAAGTCACCAAAGCAAAAAACTAAGCAGGCAAAGCCCTCTTCTCCAACTACATTTCCAAGCTTTGGAACTGTCTGCCAAACTCAGTATTGTCCACATCCTCATCTATACAATTTAAACACTTCTAAGCACCCACCTTACTAATTCCTGGCTGTGCTCTTGTTACACCCCAGGTTAGAGCACCACAAACCCTCTTCTCATCCTCTATCACTACTGCACTAGACCACTTCTAGTAACACTAACTCACTCCCATTACTCCTTGTAGATTACTATTATGTCAAACACATATCTCTAGCAATTTGTAAGCTTGTTTTGGTTTAGAATTATATGCACTGAATATAAATGCATACCCTCATGATCTAGGATATGCATGTTACTGTTCCTATTTTTAATTTCCTGATCTATTTCATTAATATTCATGATTTACAATATGTTCAGGATACTGTTCGTATCTTTCTATTTCTGATGTACTATATTAATAGTTTTAAAGTTTGGATGTGCCAAATTAATTTTTGGTGCTAATATAATATGTACTGCTTGTCAATGGTGCTTTTCTCCTCGGGCCTCCACTGAAAAAGGACACATGTCCAGCTGGACTTTCCTGGTAAACAAATGTAAAATAAAATAAAATAAATTATCAAGATATACACATGCTATTCACCCCCCAAAACTTTGCAAATCATAATATTTAATTTTTCATGATATCTAATAAAGACATCATCACTGAAACTGAACTCCTTAGACCCTGTTAATTATTGAAACTTCAAATTTAATCTGCACATCCCAACAAATGACTAAAAAAACATCAAAAGTAGACCAGATCTACAGAGTTAATTTTTCTTTGACTCCACCAGGAAATGTAGCGCATCCATCCTCCTTTTGCCCATCTTCCTATATGAAACTTCAACCTTTCTTGACTTTCACACTGACCAACTCTCAACTTCTGAACAGTTGAACACAGCTTCAATAAAAGTGCTATACTGAACAGGCCTACAATAAAACTGCTATATTTGGCCACAAATTTACCCACACAAAGTCATCACTGTATAGCAATTAGGCAACTCAACTGCCTTGAATTCTTTAACATCTTTAAACTCAGTTAACTGAGACAAGCCCACAAACTCCTACACAGTCCTGAAATACATCCCTAAATCATCTAATGACATGGTGCTCTCCTTGTTCGTGCAGTTAGGTTCTCAGACAAATTTCTAGCTGCTACAGTATCAACAGTAATTTACATTGCAATGCTCTCAACTCTTCCTTTATATCCAAATTGTAATTTTCTCTTTACCACTCCATGGTACTATGACTCTCTTCCAATTTAAATCTCTATCAAAATCTCTCTTCAATGACAACTGGGTAGGCTATTTCCCCAGCTTTCTTCCCCTTTTTCCTCACTGCTATTTCTTCCTTTTTAAGCACCTTACCCTATATCTTTTATCCTCTGTTTTTCATTATTTTGACTCTCTCCAAAATCTTCTAAACTCGTTGAAGTTCTACTGCATCCTTACTTATTCTGCTTACTACTACTCTTTCGTTTCACTATGTATTCCACTAATAATTACATCATTTTTCCTATGTCACTATCTTTCCCTCTATCTTCTTATAAACATCAGTACAATGTGCCCTGTATACATGCTTCGCTATAATCTAATATATTACTCTTAAAATTGTAAATTCTGTGCAGTTTTTTCCCCAATGAAAAGAGGCTTTTGGTCAGTTGGACTTTCCAGGTAAACAACTACAAATTAGTAAATAAGAATAAATAAATATGATGGTGAAAGGAAAAACTCTGGGACTAGATGGTATACCAAAAGGTATATATCAAACTGGGGATGTATTAATTTCTTACTCTGTGTATTTGGTTAATCAGGTTATGTCTACAGCAGAAACCAGTTATTCTTGAAGGCAAGCTATAGTTGTAGTGGTAATAAAACCTGCTAAGCAACCTATGCTAGTTGGTTCATACTACCCAATCCAACTTCAAGTCATGACTACAAACACTTCACTTCTACTTTAGCAATAAGAATCTATATCCTTCTCCCCTGGTTAATTCACCTGGATCAAACGGGCTTTGTTATGGATCATACTTCCTTTGCTGAAAGGCTCTTGCAATAGATTATGCATCTAGTAGTACGAGGGTGATTCTGTTAGCTAGCCTGGATGCAGAAAAAAGATTTCAACAGGGTAAACTAGCCATTTTTGATTTTGGATAGGAGGCTAAGGAGCTTACACTAGGTTTGGTGAGGATAATAAGTACTCCTTATATCACAACTTACTCAGAAAGAGAATCATAGTGAGGCACCAGACAAGGGTGCCCTCTTTCCCCCCTTCTGTTTGTCCTTTAGCCTGAGCTCTTGCGATTAGGCTATAGACTCTCTCGACCCTAGGTTTCATATCAGGATGTTACCAGGTCAGCTTACCTCTCAGTGCTGATGATCCGATATTATACTTAGCAAATTTGGTGGCAGAACTTCAAAGACTTTTAACGAGATCTTGTTACTTGGAGCTGCTTCAAGTAGAAGGTTAATGGAAGTAAAACAGTTATAGTGAAGATGAAGTACACCTCATCTCTGGTAGTGTGTGTTAAATTTCAATTTTTAAACCTGGCCAATCAAATGCCTTACCTGGGTGTCAAGCTATCCATCTCACTGGTAGGCTTAGTGGCTCTAACATATAGAAACTTGAGAATAAGGGTAAAGCATTTTTTTTTTTGAAAAGTGGAAGGGGCTATGCTTAGACTTTCATGAGAGGCAGTAGGCTCTGAAATCATTCATTTTGCTGCTTGTAGTATATGCTTCACAGGGCTCAAACTACCCTAAGGAAATCTTTGCCACTGTAAGAAGGATGGCTTCTATTTCTATGGCAGGGTGTGAAACCTAGGTTTTTTATGCAAGCTTTTCACAATTATAAATGAAGTTGTAGGCTTAATTTTACATACCTCTTGAGTTTTACAGTAAGAATTCTAATGCTCTATGGGCTTCTTTCTGAAAACTTTTCTCTCCATTTGGAAAATGGACAGTTCAGATCCAGTTATCCCCAATTGAGAGGGGTGACACAATTCAATGAGTGGTTCTCCAAGAGAAGGTCTGCAGCATTTTAGGCTTTTCAGTTCTCAACAAACTAGTCTGGTGAAGTTTTGAAATTACCATGGCATTTAAGTAGGTTGAGGAATTAATACCAAACAGAAGTCAAGGAGGTGGGGAAAATTATTACAAAGATACTGCGGTGGTGGTGCTGCGGTAGCGTTGTCCCCTCACAGTAAGACGTTGTCCGGTTCAATTCTCAGCAAGAGCGTCTTCCGTGTAGAGATGTGCATGAATGGGTGTACCTTCGTGGAAGGTTGTGCATCAGGGCTGGCAACTCGGCACGTAAAAATCTACTGCCAATCATTAGCGGACAGGAGTTCCGCTGTGGCGACCCCTAACCGGGAAAAGCCGAAAGACACAACAACCCTAACTTAAGTTACTGGGATAAGTCGATTAACATGGATTCCTTAACAGACTGGAGTGTACTTTTTGCTAACATAGGGCTGAAGGAGGGTGATAGAACTGGGGTGAGAAACTAATGGACTCCATGTGAAGGAAGAAAACAGACAATATCCTCAAAAAGGACTGGACAATATGGATACAGTGGTGGGTGGAAGCAAGACTAACTCAAAGTTGTCTAAAAAGGGTAATTCTTAAGAATTTATAAGATCCTGATAGGGTACAGGTTTCAACTCAGAAACAAATACAAGGTGATACAGAAAAAGGAAAGTATGGTTGTGTAAACAAATTTACCATTACAGTAAATGTTTGAATGATCACTGCTGCAGTAGCTTAAGCTATATGGATTATATCTTGTCAGGGATACAACAACCAACTAGCATCCAAAGCTTCAGGGTAACTTCCAAGCACCCAAACCATTAGGCAAGTTTGAGCTGTGCTGTTTAAACAGATAGGGTTAGGTGCCACACCCTTCAGAGCTTTCATGCCAAATGAGAGAGGGAAGCAGAGCCCTGAAAGGATATAGCTAGGAGTTAAAATAGACAGATACACAATACAGACATATCCACACCCTGGCAAAACAATATACTCAAAAAATGAAGAAGGATAGAGGGTGGGAGGGAAAGGCTACTGCAGCAGTGATCAGTTGACCATCTACTGTTATGGTAAGCTTACTTGCATAACTGTACCATCTTCATCATATTGATCACTGCTGCAGGTAGTCAAAACTATAGGGGCAGGTTACCATTGCTTTCAGCATTTGGGAGGTGGAGAAGGAAGGGTCCAGAAGCCTCAGGAGAATGGTCCTAGAAAAGCCTGATCTAGACCAAAAAAAGGAATTAAAATTGTAAAAGTATGTACAGAGGACCAAAGCTGCTGCATCTAGAATACTTCTAGAATCCAAGCCTTTCCAAAATGTCACATCTGAAGCCAAGGTCTGGTACATTGCACCTTAACCCTGCCTGGAATAATTCATGTGGTAAAGAATAGCAACAGATAATAGGCTGAGACGACCCTTTGAAACTAGTCTGTTTTAAGACAGGCTGTCCTTTCATCTTACCCTCCCAAAAAATGAACTCCTGATCCAACAATCTGAAAGATTTTATTCTGTCAAGGTAACTTGATGCCAAGATGGCTGCACACTGTGTAACAGCTTAATTCTAACTCTCTCAGTGTGAAAACAAAATCTCAGCAGAGAAGGCCAGTAGACTTGTGATTATGGGTAAATTTCAGTAACTGGCTAGTAGGTGTGCTGCCTGAATGCCAGGAAAAAGAAATACAGAAGGCCTGAAAAAAATATCAGCTACAAAACGTGAGGAAGAAACACTGACTGGGGAAAGTTCTGCAGTTGTTCAGCAAAAAGCAAACTCCAGACATCAATTCCAGTAACCTACAAGAAGATACAAGACAACTGCACACAGACTTGGTTAAAATAAACAAAACACTGCCAGAGTATATCAACACAAACACCAAAAGGTTACAAAAATGGAAGAAGCTGTAAACAGATATTCAGATGAGGTGATAAAGCTGCAAAACTCAGAGGTCAAAATGAAGAAAAGGCTGGCTGAATATGAGAAAGCTCAGGAAAAGATGTTTTAAAAAAATAATAACAGAATTAGAGGACAAAGCACATAGGAAAAACTTTGGACTTTCAGCTATACCAGAAAAGCTGGAAGGAACAGACTGCATTAATTTTATGAAAGCACAAATAAGCAACTGGACTGATATTCCACAATAAGAGTTGTTAGTTGAAAGGGCACATCACGTGTATGCTCCAAACATAGCTATGTGAAACAACCTTGACCTTTAATAGTAAAGATACAATCCTACCAGCAGAAGGCGTTGATTCTGACAAAACTGTGGCAGAAGGACAAAGTACTAAAAGTGGGAGACAGCAGAGTGTTTGTGGAGAATGATTACTCATTGTACACCATACAGAACAGGAGCAAATTTATTCCACTATTCAGTGAATGTCGAGATGCAGGTGTGAGATTCAAACTGTTGTACCCAGCTATCTTCAAGGAATTCTTCCCTGGAGGGACAAAATAATTTTTGATGAAGTACATGCTAAGGAGGAAATACAAAAGCTTGCCCAACAAAAATTAAGCTGTGCAACAGGAAGAGATTCTGCTTCTTGTTCTTCTGGTAATAAAGACCACAGAGAGACTGTACCTGCGAAACCTTATCCAATGTTTCAATGGAAAATGTTGGAGAGAAGGAAGGGAGCATGAGAGTTTACTAAAGAATCGACAGTACATTAGAAATGAAGCAGGGACAGGATTTGGGAGATAAAGGATGAACAGGAATAAAACTCGTAACAATGTGGGTTTTCATTGCAATAATTATATTTGTGAAATATGACAGAAGAAAATCTGGAAATATTGGACTTTTTCAAAAAATGTTTGACTTGTGGGTGACTGTAAAGCATATGCTCAACTTCATATCATTAACGCTCAGAAAAATGCATTCAGGAGGGAAAAAGTTAACTGCAAGTAAAGATTTTTCTTATTAAATAGTACTATTTTTGTGGTGTGTGGTTTTCTTTACGTGCTATAAAGTAAATTTCTCCGTTATTTTTAAGTGTAACAGGGATTGTAAACAGATGTTGCTGTTCTCCTTTTTCTTTTCTTTCTACTACTTCTCTCTTCCTTCTTGTTCAGTTTAAGAAAAAAACCTTGTTAAAAAAGCATTACAAGAGGAAAAAATAATGTGCTTTTTTCTTATTCTTGCATAGGGGAATGACTGGATTAAGGACCTTAGGTTGATTTGGTAACAAGTTTTAAGAGATGGCAAGTAAATAAAACAGAATATTCTGAGGCTTTTTTCTAGCAAATACATGTTTGCTTGGTAGCAATTCTGCAGCTGGTCTATGTTTCCATGGAAACAATTTGATAAAGAGAAACTGGCTGTCTCGGTCTCATGTCTCCACGGAGACAATCTGATAAAGAGGAACTGGCTACAGTCTGGTGGAGACCGACTGGTTGAGGAAAAAAAATGAGAGAGAGAAACTGGCTAGGACATAATGTTCTCTGAAAGCATTCAAGGGGTTTTCCCAGCTAAGACCAAACCAATTAGCATCTTTCTTTTTGGTTAACTCAAGTCTGTGAGCAATTAGCACCTTTCATTTTGATTAACTCAAGTCTGTGAGTATGACTGTTAGTTTGGGAAGTCTGATCCTATTAGGAAGATAAAACTTCAATATTTGAAAATGCACATAGTTTTGTCTATTAGTATTAAGTTAATAGGTTTTAGGTGATATGGGGGGATGTTTTTTTTGAGGGCTTTCAATAAAAGTTTTTTAAGATGTGACATAGGCTCAAATGGATATGACAAGAAACAACTGTATAAAAAGTTCAACCTGTCAAACAATGTATGCATGTAGCACAAAATCTGGAATTAGACATTTAACAAAAAAGTATTATGCATAAAAGGTGGGCATAATACCTTTTTAATGCAACGAGCTTTCTGTTGTTGTTGTTGTGTCTTTTGGCTTTTTCCTAGTTAGGGGTCGCCACAGCGGAACTTTGGTCCGCTAATGATTGGCAGTAGATTTTTACGTGCCGAGTTGCCAGCTCTAACGCACAACCTTCAACGAAGGTACGCCCATTCACACGTCTCCACGCAGAAGACGCTCTACCTGAGAATCGAACCGGACAGCGTCTTACTGTGAGGCGACAACGCTACCGCAGCACCACCACCGCAGTATGTCAACGGTCACACAGATAATTACAATATAGAAAGTAGTGAAGGGTGCAAACAGCTAAGTTACAGGAGACACACTTATAAAGAACTGAACATGTGAATTTGATAAAGAAAGGTTTTTAGGATTGTTATTCAGTGGAATACCTGGGTTCAAAGGAAAAGAGAAGTACTTATATTAATTGCAAGAGGAGCTACAATCATGACAGAAAAAGATAGATAATGACAGATTTGTAATGCTAAGGGGCTACTGGCAAGGGAAGAGGATTACACTGGCATGTACTTATATTCCACCTAAAACTGCTTTAATGGAGCTTGAGAAAATGCTGGGAGAAATAATCAGTTTTCAGCACAGAATATTACTTACAGGTGGGGACTGGAATGTGATTTCAGCAGTGTGTCTGGGGGCCCCAGAAGACAAAGTATAACAAAGGAGGGTAGATTTTTGAAGAAATTTATGAAAATATTTGGCATGAAGATGTGAATTCAGTAACAGGAGTTTGGGGTGAATTTACATATTTTCCTCAAAATAAAAAAACTGGGCTAGGCTAGAGAAAATTTACAGTTCACAAGAACATGTGCATTTAATTGAAGGTCTTGATATGCACTCAATAACTATTTCAGATCATGCGCCAATAATAACTAACATAAAAACACAGAGTAATGAAATAAAAATGAGACACTGGTGCTTTCCCACCTATGTGCTGAAAAGAGAGGAATATAAGGAATGGGTAATGGAAATGATTCAGGAGATATTAGAGAGGATAGAAGTTTCTTCTGAAAATATAGCTAGGGAGTGGGATAAAATTAAGGGGGAGTTTAAAAATATGGTGGAAATAAAAGAAAGGGATCTATGGTTAAGATATAACAAGGATTACTTAGAGGGACTGACACATTATAAGTATTTCAGAATAGGAGGAATCTCAAAGAACCAGTAGAGGATCAAATGCAAAATGCTAAACAGAAAATAACGTATGACCTTGATAATATGCACGAGTTTAGAAAGATTGCTGATAAGCAACTGTTTTTTGATAACGCTAGACCACAAAAACTTTTAGCACAACAACTCAGGCAACAGAAAGTAGAAAGGGCTGTTGCCAAGCTTCGGGACCCTATAACAAGGAAGGAAACTAGAGATCCTGTAGAGGTATTAGAAATATTTTGAAAATTCTATGAAAGTCTGTATAAAGCAGAGAAATATGGAAATAAAGAAAAGATAGAAATGGAATGTTTACGGAAGAATTAAATATGCAAAGGTTAGGGGTAGATGAGGCTCAATTACGAATGGTTAGGACAGGAGACGAGATAAAATTTGTGACGCATAATCAATCTAGATAGTATTTCTGTGGAAGTCTGGAAGCTTAGAGGGAAAAAACTGATAAAGATCTGGAAGGTTTTAACAGTATTTTAAGAGAAGTACCAACATCCTGGAAGAAAGCAGTGGTAGTCGTAACACCTAAGGAGAGTAAAGATCCATCGGGCCAAGATTCATACAGGCCCATTTCAATACTAAACCACGACTGTAAAGTGTTCATGTCTATAACGGCAAAAAAAATGGCAAAAGTCATGCCAAAATTGATAGGTATGGATCAATATAGTTTTGTGGAGGGCAGGCAAACATTTGACAACATTAACAGAACACTCATGATCCAGAGGGAAGCAGAATGCAAGAAAATACCATTGTTGTTGGTGGGTCTTGATGCAGAGAAAGCATTTGACAAAGTAAACTGGGACTTTATGAGCAGGGCAATGGAAGCATCTGCAATTCCTGAAAACATTATAAGGTTGATTAGCAGGATATTATGAGGGATCACGGGCAAAAATTAAAGTACGTTGGGTTCTTTCTGATAATTTCTGCTTGAACAGAGGAAACAGGCAGGGGTGTCTTCTTTACCTTTTGTTATTTGCATTACATTTAGAACCACTGGCAAAGAAAATAAGGGAATCATTAATTCAAGGATATAATTGGTATGGTAATCAAGAAAAGATGGCTCTATTTGCAAATGATATTATTTTATATCTGACAAAACCAGAAAGAGACATTACAGTGTTGTGGAACATTTTGAGAGTTTCAAATCTTTTCAGGATACAAAATTAATGAAGCTAAAATAAAGGCAATAGTGGTAAATTACGTACCTACACATGGATTGGTTCAGCAAAATTCTTATTTATGGGAACATGATAAAAATGAAGTATTTAGCAGTATGGATTAAAAATGATCCTGGTGTGGCAGCCAAGTATACGTGAGAAGTGACTAAGCAAAAGATAATACGAAAACTAAGAAAATGGAAGCTTTGTTATACGGATATGGATAAGTAAGATACAAGCAGTCAAAATGTTTTTTTTTTTTTTGCCCCTTTAATCAGAGTTAATCAGAGTCTCTTTAATTGATGGCAGGTGTGCACCCAAGAAGACTGAATTCTGTAATTAAATCAAAAGGTGCTTCAACAAAGTATTAGTTTAAGGGTGTGCACACTTATGCAACCAGCTTATTGTGCATCTTTTATTTTCCCCTCCAACAGATTTGTTTGTTTTTCAATTGAATTGTACAGGTTATAGGTCACATTAAAGGTGGGAAAAGTTTTGAAATGGTTTATTGTGGTCTAATTTTTTTATATAACAAAAAACTGGCATTTTAAAAGGGGTGTGTACACTTTTTATATCCACTGTAAAGACTTTTATACACCAATTAGACTTTACACATTTTTCGTACAGCACATGCAGAGTGCTGAAAATGTGAGCAGGGTTTATTGGAGGGATTGGGAACATATATTTTGGGGGTGTCCAGAGCTCATAGGACTGAAAAATGTGATTAAAAATATTAATAGTAGTTTATGATCAGGTTAGGGCACTATGACTTCACCTTCATTCTTGATTGGGTTTGGCCCCAAGGTCTCATTACCAATCCCACACTTTGATCTTTTAAACTTGATTATAATTATAGGGAAAAAATGACAACATTATCCTTGATAAAGTAAGGGACTTGATGGAAAACTGAGCTGCGGAAATTATTCAAGGAGGTCAAATACTTGGGAATGGCCCAAGCAGAACTATAAATTCTGGAATAAGCTGGTAGCTAAATGGTCAATAAGGAAAAGTACTTTTCAAACCAAGCCATGACTTTAATACCCAATACCTTGGTATTCACTAAATTTTGCTGTTCTCTCAAGTATGTGCATATGTTTGGCCCGCACTCTGTTTCAGTGCTTTTGCCATTCTAGATGTGTTCAGATCTTCCTTTTTAATGGATGTTGCTATGTTTTTCTTTTATATTCTTTTTGTGTTTTGGGGTTTTATCTTCTGCATAAGCCAGATCTTTACTCCCAACTGCTTGTTCTTTCTTGTCCTGTGAATTAGTGATGTTAAAATAAGTGGAAATAAGGCTCCTTCTGCTGGCTATGCTGATGGGATGATGAGGTTATACCTTGGTCAAAGAGGGGAGGGCCTTCATACAGACTGTTAAAGTCAGCAAATATAAAGGTTGATGGTGTAGATTGTTTTGAGATGTAAAATTAAGATGTTATGTAGTGACAATATTATGCCTTTAAGAACAGTAATAAAGTCTTAAATGCAAATGGGTGACTGGATAATAGAACATGCACAGAATCTAAACATGTCAAAAATCTGGAGAGGCCTCAGAGATTTACAACTAAAAAGACCAGTGGCCTCAAAAGTTTTAAGAGTAGCACCCTTTCCACCTTCAAGGTAAACCTAGATAAATGGATGGGCAGCTTCAAATTCTCACAATGTCTATCCTGTCTTGCCCTCACTGAGGTTGGAGGGAACTTCGGAACAGCGTTTTCTTTTCTTTTTTTTTTTTTTTTGCTAGGCTTGCAATGGTTTGCAGACTAATTGCCTAGTATGGACCTATGAACCTGCATGGGCACAGATTGCAGAGTCATGCTTTCAAAAAACAAAGAAAACGCACCATTAAATCAAACTGGAAGCTATTAGACTGTAAAGTTATAATAATGTATATATGAAAATGAATGCATTTATATTTTATATATAACTACTGGACTGTAAGTAATTTAGTTAATTGTTAACCGACAGCAATGATGAAGCACTTTTTAAAAAAATACATAGATAACTTACTTGGATCCATTTCTACTAGAACTTTCCATTCTTCCAGCTTGTGTAGGTCAATGCAGTACAGGTCATTCAGTGTAAACTGACGATCCCCAACCTCAAACATTCCACCATAAACAAAAAGAACTCCATGCTTTGTCACAGTCAAAGCATTGGAACGAGGACAAGGTTCAATCTGTGGACCAGAAGCCTCTTCATCCTCCTCCCCCTCCTCCTCCTCTTCAGATTCAGAATCTTCCATTTCTTTTTCAGATGCTGAAACCTCCTGCTTAATAGTCATAACAGTGCCATCCTCTGCAGTGATCTCTTTGACTATCACGGTGGGTTCTTGGGGATTCTCCTGTTCATTTTGCAAATTAGAAGTCGCCCCTGTTTCATTTTTCTTACCTCTCCTCCGTTTCTTCTTTCCAGACTTCTGGCCCTATGAAAAGTAGAGAACCTCATGACAGTACACCATACAAGCAGTCACCTAAAGAAGAAATAATTACTATGGTGACATGTTTACTACATGCAGTACAAAAAACTGCCCTGGAAAGGTCATAGTATATTTGTCCCACCAATTTCAGTAATGCACATAGGCTGCTCAGGACCACCAAAAAGGACATCAGGCATGACAGGAGCACCTATCACTTAGGAATGGGAATACTGTTTGCCTAGTCTAAGGACAGTCCTAATCCTTTGAATAATGATTATTTGTCATTACTTGAATGGCTCTAATGCACAGGTAACAAGATGGCAGTCCAAAATGTGAACATTGTAGTCCACACAATCTAGGGGGAATATGTATCCAGCACTGTAAGAACCACATGATTAATGAAGGAAGTGATGAAGATGATGTTTAAGATATGTACAAACACTATCTATAGGACCACTAATGACTGCCTCAAATATGAGATATGCTAAACTGCTGAGTCATGGCTGACACCTTGAGATGATCAATACACGATTGATTGAAGCTGAGAAAAATGTCTGTGATACGGACTACCACCGTATATAGGTGGTAAAATACTCTCCCCTTCTCACCTCTTCTAAGTGTACATATATAATAAGGCATTCCAGTCTCTCAAAAAGTAACTGTACTACACACTCTGCACTGCTTTGATGCCCTTCATTAGACACGTATTATTTTTACATAATTTAAGAATATGGTTTCCAGAACAGGACAGGACTTGGCAGTCCAAATGAGGTTATTTGAATGGGTTCTCCCAAGTTCGAATGATGATCACATACAATTGCTTGTGATGTCTCTTCCTGACAACAGACCACTGGCTCCCCATGCTGCAATGTTAATCCATCAAGCAACCTGAAGGTCATCAATCTTCATCATCCCATGTTTAGATCCTCATCAAAATGTTTGCAATGTGATTTATACATTTAAATGCGGATGTCTATAATCTTAAGAAGTAGTAGAAACTGTAGCTGATTAAGAAGCGGCAACCACAGTTAAATGTGAGGAGCTGGCTGTGATGTCTAATGTACAGATGTTTGTCAAATCCTCTGTAAACAGCAAACACTGTGGATAAGCTTCTAGCTTCCATGATGTGTTCACTCAGACTGCCTTCTAGAAGAAATGTGTACTACAAAGCATACAACTGCCTGGGTCAACGCATTAGGATATTTAAAGCTATATAATCCTTATACTGCAACCCCCATTCTACTTACAAAATGCACCTGCACCTTATATATATGTGTGTGTGTGTGTGTGTGTGTGTGTATATATATATATATATATATATGTGTGTGTGTGTGTGTGTGTATTCTGCATGGCAACATGCATTAAGTTACAATGACCACTGTACATATGCCCTTCACTGTGAACTTGGCATACCATGGGCTTTTTATGTCAAAAAGAATAATTCATTTACATCAATAAACATTCCAGTAAATGCTGCTTTTCACTCACTAGGATAATAACCAATTCTTTTTCTTCAAATTTTTCAATACATAATAACAGTAGTAAAGAAAAAACTGCAAGGTTAAAAACAGCATATCCAACAGTGTAAAGAACAAGTTAACAACAGAAAGCCAATATTTACAATAAGAAAAATAAAACCTTAACCTATAACTATGCAAAGTATATACAATAGAAGTCACATCTACAAACAAAAATGCTGCATCTAATAGAAGAGAGATAAGAGAAGGAACGTATCAGAATGAGATGTGTGGAAGAAGTATGTAAGCTCTTTGTTAGCTCCAGGTATAATGTATAAATATTTATAAATTGAGACAATGAAAGTTATGATCTAATTCTGTTGAAACAAGTTAGAAACATAGGTTTATTACAGTAGACTGGAGTAACTCCATGATTTACTTCTTGAGGATTAAATCCAGCAAGTATCCCAGTATTTATGATAGTATTGCTTTTGTTTTGTTGCAGCAAAGCTAATTTATGGGAGGAAATATACTTGATAGCTAAACTACAAAAATCTTCCCATGAGATTAAAGATTGATGATCCCAGCTTTTGGTGATGTAAAATTTAATAAGGGCGCAGACAGAAATAAGAATATGTTTTAGGAATTTAGGAAATTTGGTTGTGGTAATATGTAAGATAGCAGTTTCCCATGAAAAGGTGGATTTTTCATATCCTATCTTCTCTAATACTCTTAGGGAACACCATAGGTTACAGACTTTTTTATAGCCCCAAAAAACATGCAAAGCATCTGTTATTTGATTTGGGCAATATGGGCATTTTGCTGAATATTTGGGATTGAACTTATTAAGAATTGATGGTGTATGATAAACGTTGTTAATCGTGATTTGGGTGTATAGCAAACACCTGAAGGGAATAAGCTTAATGGTGTTATCAATGGCCATTTTTTTATTTTCTTTTGAAATTAGTTGGATTTTCCCCTTCCAATAAGTTGAGAATAAGAGGGAGTTCTGAAATGTTATGCTTATTATTAATTTATATGTCCTAGAAACCGTTTTATCTTTAGTTGCTAAGTTTTTCAATATTAGAGTAGCTAGGTTAATTTTCTGGTGGTCAATTTTAGTAAAAGGTACTTTAGTTTTAATTAGATAAAGGATCTGTCTAAGAATGGTAGTGCATTTCTTTGGGAGTTCAAATTTCTCTCTTAGTTGTGTTATATTGGTTTCCTGCCATTTGTATACTTCTCACATGGTGAGCTCCTTTATTAGAGGGACGTTAGTTAAATTAATTGGGTGATTGTTAATTGATAGGTTAGGATTCAGGTGGAGCAGTTGTATGACAGCAAGGACATTGGAAAGTTGTATAGATTTGAATAAATTTTGAACAGTTGATATATGTTTAATCAGTGGATGAAGGTTCCTAGTATAATTATCTCTTTGATTTAAATTATGTTTTTTCTTATACCACGAAGATTTTTGGATAATAAGACCTCTTATGACCAATTTAGCAGCAGCAGCCCATTGCACATCATAAGGGATTTGATTATAGATAAGGTCATTCTCCAGTTGGGCAAAAGTAGCATTTATAGCCTGTAAAAAGTCTTGCACTTCAATGATATTAGGATTAAAATCCAATTGTTGAAATAGGAGGATGTTTGGTTAAAAGGTGAGATGTTAATTGAGATATTGATTCTGGAATGATCCAATATGGATCTAGGGGAGACACTGTAGTTTAGTCTATAAGAAGTGAAAGTTTGGGAGATTAGAAAGGTGTCAATTCTTGACCAGGTTTTATGTGTGGTTGAGAAAAAGGTGAATCGAGGTATACAGTTATGTTGAAATTTTGTATAGGGGTCCATCAAATTAAAGGTATTTTGTAATTCTTCTAAGGCCATAGTAGTATGTTGAGATTGTCCAGTCTCTCTATGCAACCTATCCTTGTGTGGACTAAGCAAAGCATTCCAATCCCCTTCTATAATGTATAAATGATTTGGATAATTAACTAGGATATTGAATATATCATAAATAAAAAGATGTTGTTATGAACAGGGGCTATAGACATTAACAAAGAGTAAGAACTTATTTAGGGTATGATAGTTACTAGTAAACAAAGCCCATCTTCCATTAAGATCATTTTTGATGGAGGTGATCTCTCCTTGATAAGATTTATTAACTATAACAGCTACTCCCCTAGATGAAGAGTTATATCCTGCAGCAATTATTTGTTTCACCCAATTCATCTGTCTTTCATTGTCTCAAAGTTGATTAGTCATATGTGTCTCTTGTAGAACAGTTATGGTAGATTTTGAAATATGAGATGCATGATTAGATTTCTTTTTTTTTTTTTTATCTGACAGCCCCTTAATATTCCATGAATCAATTGTAATCATTATCACAATCTGAATTTGTTTTTAAGAATGTTGTTGAGAGATAAAAGTAGGATTGACCATGTATATTTGAAGCTATTATGGTAAAAAATATTTTAAGTGAGGTGACCTCTAAACTCCTTAACCCTATGTAGGTGCCTAACCACCCATCCCTGTGGAATGGATAGCAGGAAACAGAGTTTGGGCTAAAGTGAAAAAAGCAAGTAGCAGAGGGATGATAAAATTACCTAAGTTGATCTAAATGTAGACAATCATTAGCTACAAACTGTGCAAAACAACTCCTTTTAATTAATAACAGCCGAGGGAAGTCATTATCTAACCTCATAGTTTAATCATAGCAATATCTGCTTAAATATCTTGCTAGAATTTGAAATGCAAAAGCACAGGGATAATTTGTAATACCAGCTGTTAGGATGTTTCAAGTCTTGATAAGGATAAGAATATCCTAACTAAACCAAGCAAAAATATGAATAAGTCTGGTAGAAGAGGTATAATAGTACAATAACAAAACTTTAACAATCAGTTCTAACAGCATTCTGCTTATAAAGCCATTTCTTAAACATATCTCTATATGTATACTACTCTGAAAAGGGTAATAAGCCCCAAGAGTCAGACAATTTTGTATTTTATATAGGGCTTAGTAGAAGTTCTTTTAAGACATATTAATTATCTTCAAGTAATGTTGTAGAAAGAAGAAGGAAACCTTACTTGAAGATAGGATGTACCCAGTGAAGCCACTGGTATAACAGGAGTCAACAGGTGTTTAGCTTACTATTTATATCAAGTGTAAAAATAAACAGAGTTATTCTTGTTTACAGTCATCAAACCAGCAAAGGAATTGCATGTAGAACATCTTGGTTATAATTGCTCGTACATTAATAAGTCTAAGTACTCTACAGAAGTGGTTATAGGAGCTGATTACATCTGATTTCAAGAGTTAGTAAAAGCTGCAGTCACAACACTATTAGTATAAAAAAAAGAAAAAAAAACTCCCACTTCATTATTTTGTAGGTTCTGTAATTATACAAGTGGTCTGCCTGTTTGCTGTTTCTACTAATGAAATATACCTTAGCAGATTTTAGGCAAAAATATAGTTTTGTCTATCTCTATCGTTCAGATAGTCTTGTAAAGCTAGTGTATATCTATCAAATAAACTTTATTAACTAGCAGGGTGCAATTAGTATGAAGACCAGCACCGTATAAAAGTTGGTTAGTCATTTGCTGGTTATTACAAAAGTAATTCTAAAAGAGCTAGCTGAGATAGAACACAAAGTCTAAAATAAAACCTTTTGCACTACTTGCTGGTATGTTCCATCTCAGCTGTTTTCTTGTGATCTAATGAGTCCCTTTGTTACAATTAGACTTGTAGCATTTTTGTAATACCAGGATAATAAAAGTTATTTTCTTTTTAACTTATAGCTTGGTAGCCAAATTGTCATATTCTAACCTTTGAGCCTAGCATTATTTTGATCTTGAATTACAAAAGAAAGAAATCTGCCATAATATTACTTGGGCAGTAGCAGGCATATACTTAATACAGTTAAAACAATACTGTACCACTGAATGTGTTATTTATCAACAGAAATTCCAGTCCAGTAAAAAAAAGAAAAAAGGCAACAGTACCCAAGTTTACTGCTGATTGCAGCTATAAGGCTTAAGTTTCCTGATTTGTATGAATGAGTTGAAACATCATCTTTAACTTCTCTTCTCATATTTCTTTATGGCTTGATGTTTAAATGAAAAAAGTAGTATTCTGATGAAAATACAAAAGGGTTTCCGAGCTTCCGAACACTAAAATAGGCATTCGCAACTTGTTTTCTATCATTTAATTGTTCTCAGTGAGGCATAGGGGCAGGAAATGTGTCAGAGATGACGTTGTTTGGGTTAAAGGGTAACATTACAGCAGTTCCTCATAGTTATGGATGGCTTTCTGGGAAACAGAACTCTGAGACGCTAACGGTCATCAGGCTTTTGAAATGGAAGCTTATTTCATTAAAATAACACAGCTAAGGCATAAAAAAGGTGGAAACCTCTTGGTTTGCTTGTCTTTTATCCAGCGACTTACAGGATAAGCTGTTTCATGCAAGATTCACTTTAAAAACATGTAAAAAAGTGGATTTGGCCTCCTCAGGGGTTTCAAATTATATTTTGGCATCCTTGTGGTAGAAGATTAATGTGGCAGGATATTTCATCTGGAAACAAATTTTATTTTCCAGTAGATAGGAACAACACTTGCTGAGTTTTTGGCATTTGTTAAATTTCTGTTGGAAGGTCTTGCAATATAGCAATTTTATGACCTCTCCAAGTAAAGTTCTTTTTGGCTTTGAAGGCCGCAAGTATGTCTTGAACATATGTTGAGTTCAGCATAGATTTGCCTTGGGGTTTCATGTATTTGAGAATGCTTGATAGATCTGTGGGCTCTTTCTATTATTATGTCATTTAGAAGATCCTTGTTTTCAAGTAATGTGTTTAAACCTTCTTTGATTATTGTATTAAGTTGGGCATTTTCAAAAGACTCAGGAATACCTCTCAGGATGATGTTATTACGTCGGCTTCTGGTTTCAAGATCTAGCATTTTTTTATGTAAATCTTTGATGGCCTTGTCACTTGCCTGCAGGTTTTAAGTTCTTTTATTTTGATTTCATTGTCCATTGATTTTGCTTCGTTTTGCTCAAGCCTGAGCATAATTTGGTCTAGGTTAGATCCAAACGAGGCTAGTTTGTGAGAAAAACCTTGAATTTCAGTTTGCAGAGGTTGCACTGCCATTTTAAGGTCTTCAATTGTTAGAGACTGATCTTGTTTTGATCTAAGGGCTAGCTTTGTGAGATCTTGCTGTGGCTTACTAGTTTTTTGCACAATAACTCAGAATAAAAACACAATCCAACCAAGAATAAAATGTTGCCCAATGGCCACAGGACCCGATTGCCACAAAGGAAGACAAGCTGGTAAAATCCAAAACATTTTAATGTGTTAAAATAACAGTCAAACCGACTGATGAAAACAGCATAACCAATTTATCTCAAACGCTTTCGCTCGGTCAATACCGAGCTTCTTCAGAAGTGAAAATGTAGTTGAATACACAGTCATTAAATAGTTCAAAATACATCACATGCCCATAATACCCCCACCCTTGTTTAAAGTGGAATTACATTGCATTTTAGTCTGACTGTAAGCCATAAAACCATTAAGCAAATAATGCTGAATGTGGCAATAAATAATAAACCAGAAAATGCTGTTACATTTCAAACCGCATGTCTCTATCTATATAACAAATCATTAAAATCGATCATAAAATTTGGCATAATGCTGTCAACATAATTAATCTACCAAACATATAAAGAAATGCCATTATAAGTCTGTCATGACATCCAGTGCTGTCCACAAAATTAATATACCAAACATATAAAGAAATGCCATTATGAGTCTATCATGACATCCAATAAAATATGTATCTCTACTTCGCTCCTATGTGACAATAAGGGTTTGTTTACTATAGATCTTGCTGTGGCTTACTAGTTTTTTGCCTTTTGGAAGAGGTCACAACGCAGAGCCAACAACTGAATAAAATCACAAGAGACAAATTATGTCTCAAGCTAAGCTTTACGGTACAAGTGAAGCTCGACTCGAACAAGAAAGATATAAATATTTAATCACACTCCAAGCTCATAAAAAAATGTCAAGCGCTTTCATCTGTATATTACAGACTTCTTCAGAACCATTACACTAACAGCTGATAAATTTAAAAACTTTTTGGTGCCATTTTATTCAAGCGCTATACTTCTTAACAAAATTTAAAGTGCTACTACAATGTTATAAAAACATATATTTTCCTAACACTTTTATTTATATACACCTACTATAAATACACTTATACTCAACATACATATACTGTATTAAAATATAAAACTTAAAACATCAATTTATCTAACAATATTATTGCACTATAATAACTGTAAAAACG
This sequence comes from Protopterus annectens, assembly GCF_019279795.1. Lineage (NCBI taxonomy): Eukaryota > Metazoa > Chordata > Ceratodontiformes > Protopteridae > Protopterus > Protopterus annectens. Next base: position 1,989,237,895 of record NC_056741.1, read on the forward strand.
GTTTTATAGAAATAAAATCATTTATGCCAGGAAATTTTGTTGCATTAGTCAACATTTGCCACTGACTTTCTTTTCTACCTAAGTAGGCTTTATAATTACCACCACATTGTGATATATTTATATAATCAATGATACCAAATATGAAATTATGTGTATCACCTTTGTCCATTATATGTCTGAACAATGCATTTTTGGTATCTTTCACCTTGATCTTATACCAATGTTCATATATGCGTTTTCTAAACTGTCTTTCTGTTTTCCCTATATAGAAAGCAGTACATACTGTACATTTAGCGAGATAAACTATATTCCTACTATTGCAGTTTCCCTTTTTAAACTTTATATAAGTACTGTTGACATCATTTAATCTACATCCAATTGTTTCATTTATAACAGAACACTGTTTACACGTTCCACATTTCTTAGTGTGTGTGTTTTTACACATTTTGGAAGAGGTGTCCTTTTCTGGAGTAGCTATCAAAGATAGTTTGGTTTTGGTAGTTAATGTTTCCATTTGGTGTGACTGATTATCCATTTCAACTACAGAAGTAACTGTTTGAAATTACAAGATGCAGTTCAGTTTGCTAATACCAAGTCACACAGTTCTTCTTTTCTGTTGATTCTTTTGTTTAGGCCTCAGTGTCTGGAAGCGTCCACACCATGCAGTTCAGGGTTCAGCATCCTGTAAGTAATAGTTAGGCGCAAAAATAAAAGTTCTTCTTGAAATATTGGTGAAAATAGATATTTGCATTCTTCCTTCAAGCCTTAGAGATTTAGGATATTTTCTTTGAATGATGTGCTGGCAAAAGGTCAGATAAAAATTAAGAGTTGAGGAGCTGCACAGCTAGTGCACTTACAGGCTGTCCACCATTTTGGAATCTGATAATAAACAATTCTTGAACTGTACACATAAATGTGCGGTTGCTTCTCTGGTCTTCCAAATCTACAGACTTCAACTGGACTGCTTTGTCTGGGCATGTAATCTTCCTCTTAGGACGCTTATTGTTGCATTATGGCATTATTCGGAAACACAACTCAAACAGCCTTACAGAGCAGCTACTGGTTACCATAAGTCTCACAGTTTGCTTTCCTTTCACATCAATGTCTATTACACTTTGTTCTTTACCATACTTTAAAGTATTTGTCTTACACAAATGTTTTGAATTTCTCATGAACAGTTATCCAGTAGAAAAACCTAAGTTGGGCTGCTTGACTGACTACTACAACTTGAGGTTGTACATTTTCTTATGGCTTCTATATTCATACTTCATTGTTCCAGCCTGAAAATATGGTAATCTTTTGCAGTTTCTACTAGACTACTATTTATGTCTCTGCACATCTCTCTCCAGTATTTCCTTTCATTTGCACTTATTTTCATAAACCAGTTATGTAGTTGAAGTAATCTTCTCAACTATGGATATCTACACATGCTACATATATGTATCATTCGGCTAAGAGAACTCCATCCCGAAAATACTGTAATATTGTACATACTGCTTGAAATACTGTGAATACTGCTTTTTCCCCCTTTTTTATTTACTTCTATTATCGATTTTTTTTATTCTGCTTTGTACTTTGGTTCTCTGGAGCCTAGGTCATGGATGAAAATGGTCAATTAACCAATCCACTAACTCAGTTACCAAATCCTTTTGTTTATTAACAGTTGAAATGGAGTCCCTGCACTGAAGTATTCCAGTATTTCAAAATTCTGTGATGAAAATCCAAATGGTTTTAGTTACTGGTCTTCCTCCTGAGAATTTTTACTGTTTGACAAGTTCTGTCTACATTTATCACAACTGAATAGAACCTTCTTGGTATAAATCTCCCACTCTTGCACAGATCTTCTAAGTTTATTTACATTTGTTTAACAGAGTAGTGGTGCACTGATCAGTAGTGACCAATTTCAGGATGAGCCCAAGAATTCTGATTTTTGTATTGTGCACTACTATCAGATATGACAACAATAAGTACCCAAGCTTAAAAAAGCAGACCTTAAAGCACTATTAATGTTTGCACTTGCACCCATGATGCACAACATCCTTGAAATAAAACAGCAGCAAGTTAGAAGTTCAGGACTTAGACTGCAATCCACAAAACACTGATGGAATGTGAGACCTGTGTCCCTGACCAATTTCAGGATTAACCCAGGAATTCCGATTTTTGTATTGTGCACTACTATCAGATATGGCAACAGTACATACCCAGGTTTAAAAAAGCAGCCCTTACAGCACTATTAATGTTTGCACTTGCACCCATGATGCACAATGTCCTTGAAATAAATCAAATCTGTGTTGACAGCAAGTTAGAAGTTCAGGACTTAGACTGCAATCCATAAACACTGATGGAACAAGAGACCTGTGTCCCTACTTTGTGGGATGCAAGAGTAAAGTTTTCATCATAAAATGGTTAAAATAATCTAACGTTTCAAATTTAACTCTTATTTTAGTGTTTTTATTTATGTGATTTGCTAATATGAAGTTCACATTTCTTGTCTGCCAACTGTATTTCATGGAAAATCGGGTAGTGGGCATATACATATCTCTTTCCTCTGGACTTCTGTCATAGTTTGAACTTCATATGGCAGAACATGCACAACTTGTTCTATTGGAATCATTATTCCTGACAACATATTTCTTGCTTTTTCTTTTGCATTTTACTGTTTTCATATATATTTCAAATATCATTGCAAGCTTCTGTCTTCTCAACTGGCTGAGTACTATTTTCTCTGCTTTGAATAATAAGTCTAGGCGCAACTTATTTCCTTGAAGGAAAATGTATACTGAATTTCTTTTCTTACTGGTGATTTTTCTCCATGCTAAAATCTCACTGTAACTTCTTTCATTACCTATATTTTTAAGTCACTGTCAGTGCATCCTTGGAATTCAATCTTTTTCATAGGATCATAGGAAGTTACTAGACTAATGGCCCAAGAGTCCTTACAAGCCTAGCCAAATTGTAACATTGTTACCATGATTAGAACCTATTGCCTCTGTCCAATATAGACAAAGGTGGAACCCCCGGGGTGAATTTACAGTTACTCATCCAATCATCCAGATTGTGTTTGAAGACGGCCAATGAGGTGCTCTGTTTGATGTGAAGTGAGAATCTATTCCAAAAGTGTGGTAACCTCTGGGAGACAACTCTGTCCCCTCCAGCAGGTTCTATTAATGTCACATACCAGGTTTAGGTCTTTAGAGCGAGTAACCCATGTGCCATTTGACTTGCAGATGAGCAGCATTTCCAATAAAGCAAGGTCACAGATCGCCTTATATGCAAGGCACATATCACCTCTGAGTAGTCTGTATGACATAGAATAAAGTGACAGTGATTTTGGCCAATCCACATGGGATAGCTGCTGAAGATCTTCAATTTTCTTTGTAGGGAACCTTTATGGTCTCTCCAATTGCTGCAGGTGCTTTGAAAGGTACAAAAGGGGCACTGTACTCAATTACTGGCCAAATGAGTGAAGAGTACAGGGAGGTGATAACTTCAGTTTTTCCTGAGGCAATGCCCTTATTTATGAGGTGAGCCATACAGAATGCCCTTCTTAGCACTCTGGAGACATGGTGATCAAAGGCAAGATTGCTGTCAACCTGAGTGCACAGATCTCTCACCACTGAGTGCTTACTTAGAATATTGCTGCTGATGTGGTAATTTGCAGGAACATTACTCTTGCCAAAATGGATAATAATACATTTTTTTGCATTACGTTTGAGGCCATGACTTTGGCACCAATCATTTTTTGCATAAGACCTTCTTGAGGGATGTTGACATCGTTGGGAGATTCAGTGACCACACCAATTTGCAGTCAACAACAAACTTTGTCAGCCACAGTCCCTTGGTTTTATCATGCAATTCAGAGAAATTGATTCTAAACAGTAGAGGTCCCAGGACTGATCCCTGTGGAACACCACTGGTAATGGGTCTGCTGTTTGAGGTGGATTCCCCTATTTTGACTGTATGGGTTCTATAAGAGAGCCAGTTCGCAACCCACCTTATGATATAAGGGTTGATGCCTAGCTGGGAGAGTTTATCAATGATGCCTAAATGAAGGATAGTGTCCAATGTCTTGGCCATGTCTAGGTAGGCTGTATGCACAGATTTCCCCTCATCCAGGGCCCTCTTGACTGTCTCAAATAAGGACACCAGGTTTAACAAGCAAGATCTCCCCTTGACGAATTCAAATTGGGTAGGATCTAGTATTTGGAGATTACCTACATCTTTGTTGATAAGGTCCAGGATGAATCTCTCCATGTCCTTGCAGGTAAGGCTAATCAGGCTAATAGGTCTGTAGTCCCCAGGGTCAGTAGAAGCACCACCTTTGTGCAGGGGGATAACAGTGGCTGTTTTCCATTCAGCTGCAATGAAGGCAGTGCTTACACTGTGACTGAAAAGCATAGTCAATGGTGATGCTAATGTTTGTTTGAGCCCATGTAGGATGCAGCCTGGATGTCATCAGGTCCCACTGATGCTGAGTTTTTGGCCTTAGAGGGAGTGTTTACAACCTGCTCTTAGAGATACAAGGTAGGAGACAGGTGGTAGAGATGCCATGAAGTACATATGGTGGGGACAGTGGATTGAAGTTTTCATCGAACCTGTTGGCTAGCAGGTTAGCTATGTCCACCTGCTCAGTGTATGTCTTACCGTTAACTACCAGTTTGATGCATATCTAAGCCTTACCTTTTAGATTACGGATGTAACTAAAGAACACCTTATGGATGTCCTCGGTTAAGGAAGCTAACTTGGATTCATAGTTTGCCTTGGAGGACTTCACAAAAAGTCTTATTTGCTTATTTAAGCTGAGGAGGGAGTGTCTCCAGTTTAGAGCCCACTCCTTCTCACTCTTGGACAGCAGTTTCTTCCTTTTACTGTAAGGCCTGTTCATGGTTTTTGCCCACCAGTCAGGTTTGCTTTTCCTTGAAGAGCTTGCTTTGGTCCTAACAGGTGCTGCTGAGTCAATGCAGTTATACAGCTGATTGTATAGGGCACTGTAGAACTTGGCATAGTTACCAGTTCCGTCTGAGGGGAGTGGTGCAATGAAGCTATTTAAACCATCCCACAAGAGGTTATAATCTGCTTTGGAGAAGTTTTTTAGTCTAATTGCAGCTAGGGGAGGGTCATGTGTGACAGTTACCTCAAATAAGACTGATTTGTCATCAGATCTCACCAGGGATGAACTCACAGTGGGGAAGTTACAGTGGTCTTCCATATTTGTAAGCACCAGGTCCAGGATGTTGGTGCCCCTGATGGGGGTGTCAACCAGCTGGTCCTGGGCACTGGAGTTGACAAAGTCGAGAAACCTTTGGGCAGGTGAGTTTGAGCACGTGTAATTCACCAAGTCAATGCTAGGGTAGTCAACGTTTCCCAAAATCTGTGGTGTTAGGATGTATCCTGATAGACTCAAGCTGATCCAAACAGGCACAGTGGGTGTCCTGATTCATGGAGGGGGCTCTGTAGCTGGCAATGACTTGAAGAAGTGTCCTACCAACAGTTAAATGCATATGCAGTTGGAAAGACCCCCAAAAGTTCCTCACCAAAAGGATAAAGTGGCTCAAACATATGTCATTGAAGAAACTCCAGCTCTATTCAGTGACATGCTCCACCTCAAAAATCAAATCCACCAGGAGCCACGAGAGCAGAGACTTAAAGAATCATCTCTGTGTCACTGCTGGACAGAGGCACAGCAAACTAATGTATGAACCTATGAACCTATGATGTATCTCTAGGCTGTCATAATTTTTAACCAATTTGGAGGAGATGAACATTGATACTCCGCCTCCTTTAGTTTGCTTGCCTTTAGTTTGTGATCTGAACGTGTGGAAGGAGATGTAACCCGGTATGCCTGGGGTGCTTTCCACAGCCTTGAACCAGGTCTCCGTGACTGCACAAATGTCTGCATTCTCCAGGGTGAGGACTGCTTCCAGTGAGTGCAGTTTCATGTTAAGACTCTTAGCATTTAGCAATATGATCTTGAGGTTGTTTTTGGTTGGTATTTTTATATTGGGAGTTTTGTCCTTGATACTGCCTAAAAGGCACTATGGGGGTGGCAAGAGCCTTGGCCAGTAGCCAAAATCCCAGGGGAGACAGATGAAGACCATCTCTGGCAAAGCATTGAGTTCTGTCGATCATGTCATCCCAGGCTGACAGATACTGGATCCCCCTAGAACAACACCAAAAACAAGCCAATTATTGAAGTCAATAATTTTCTATTTGCATTAAGGCATCATTCTAGGTGAAAGTAAAATGCTACTTAAGGCTAAGGTCATACCTGCCTGAGCAAACAAGCAAAAACCCACTCAAGGGTGGGGGTTAAATACCAGAAGGATAAAACCTAAAACAACTTTTAAAACAGTTCGAAAGAACCAATGAGGTGCTTACTCCAAGCCCTAGACCAGCCAGGGACCAATCAGCACAGTCCTCTCACTAGAGTGCAGAAGGGCCCTTTCTCATCCAAGATGGCCTTGAACATGTGCTCAGAATAAACAGCCACTAGAAACAACCACTCCCAGAAACAGCAACCCTGAATCTGGGCTATGCTGCAGCTACTAGTTACACTATTGTAGGCAGAAAATACTGCAGAATTGTTTACCACGGCAGAAAAACAGCAGTGAGACAATAAATACATGTTTTAAACAAAAAAAAAAGAGAACAGAGGCGCTACAGAATGCGTTTAACAGCAAACAAATCAGTTGTATGATACAGTCCTTGGCAGGAAAATCAGAACAAATAGATGCTCAACAAATGGAGAAAATTTCCAGTTAATACCTTTCAAACAGTGAAAATGGCTAAAAAAATTTACAAACAGTGAAAACAGTAACTAAAATGAATGGCCCAGTAAGGCACACAATTGCAGAATAGTTTATAGTAATAAAATACAGGGAAAAAGTTGGCCGCAGACACTAAAAAGTGCAATAAATGGCAAGAATAAGCAATAAATAGTAAAAATACGCAACAGCCAACTTATGGTTTTAGGAAGCTCAGAAACCTCTAGCCGTCTGATATCTCAGCACAGAGTTGTGGCTGCCCCTCCTCCGTTCAGCTCAGTATGAACAAGCAGAAACCCACTCAAGGGTGGGGGTTAAATACCCGAAGGTTTAAACCTAAAACAACTTTAAAAAAAAGTTCAAAAGAACCAATAAAGAGGCTTACTCCAAGCCATAGACCAGCCAACCTTTACCAGCCAGGGACCAATCAGTACAATCCTCTCACTAGAGTGGAGAAGGGCCCTTTCTAATACAAGATGGCATGTAAAATGTGCTCAGTACAAACAGCCACTACAAAAAAACAATCAGACCGAGAAACAGCAACTTGGAGTCTGGACTACGCTACAGCTACTAGCTACACTATTTTAGGTAGAAAACACTACACAAATGTTTACCACAGCAATAAAACAGCAGTGAGACACTAAACAACAGTTTTAAACAAAAAAAAAAAGAGAGCAAGGAAACTGTAGAGACTGCTTTTAACTGTAAACAAATCAGCTGTTAGATACACTCCTTGGCAGGAAAATCAGAACGAACAAACAGATGCTTAACTTACTGGTAGAATTATCTAAAGAATCTCAAGTTCATCTATTAACTCCTCGTACTTCTCGGGTAAACATATTTTATTCAACATACCTACTATAGGTAGTTCCTTTCTTACTTTCTATTTCACTTTCAGATCATATTTCTGTAGGTTAAGAAACATTTTCTACATTCTCACACATGCTTTAAACAACAGCTTTCTAAGTATGCTCTGCAAGGGATTATGGTGAGTTGCTACTCATTTTTCCATAGATAGATCACATCCATATCATAATGTGATACAGATCCTTTTCTCTCTGACCATATCTCTTTTGTGCTGTGTAAAATGCTCTACACCACTAGGCAAGCAGTCTATTTTCTTGTAGGATCACAGATCATACACCACTCTTACCGGCATTTATTTGCAAAACAATTGGTTTATTCATGTTAAAATGTTTTACTATTGGTAGTTTTCTAACTAGATTGGGAAGCATTTAAAAACACTTGTCATTTATTTGCATGCAACTACTTGTTCTGTTAGCTCAGAGGCACGGTTATCTTAGACATACTACGCACACACTTAGCAAATGCTGCATTCACTCCTAGAGACCATTGTAATGCCTACATGACTTTCAGCTTTGGGAATTCAGTACTTGCTCTTTTTCTGTAGTAGGTTCAGACCATATGACAGACAATAATATGCATATCTCATATTTGTAAGGCTTACTTTACAATTGCTGTTATTTACTTTGAAATTATGCTTTACTGGTGGATTATTGTGCTCTTCTTGTGCTAGACCAAAGACACACAGACACACACACACACACACACACACACACACACACACACACAGACACACACACACACACACACACACACACAAATATGCCTGCAATATACCCAGATCTTCAGTTGCTTGGACAAAACATTTGGAATAGCTCTAGTGCTGACAAAATAAACAGAAGTTTAAGAAATATGTACCTTGTTAATAGAATAATCAATGTGCACAAACTGGTTTATTTTGTCTAGTTTTATCTGCCAGTACAGTAAAGATCAAAGAATTTGGCAGCACTGTCACCACTTATTTAATTGTAAGGAATGGGAAGATGCCCTCCTTTAACTGCCTTATTTAGATCTTCTGGAGCAATACAAATTTGAATCTTACCTTTTTTAAACAATAACTATACTATCTGTCCAGCTGAAGCTGATCCTTACTGACACCAAAACTTTCCATTCTCTCTGGTAGCACATCATGATTTATCTGTATATGATATTCTTCTGGCAAACTTCTTAAGCATATAAACACCACATTCATGTAGAATATCACTTGTATGACTACATGGTATCTGAAGTATCTCTTTTGACTGTACTGCCATACCACTAGCTATTGATCCAATTGTTTACTTGGGGCTCTAAACATGTTAACAATGTATACACAACTCTCTGATAAACTCAGTGTTTTAAAAGCATCTTCAGATAAAATATATTCTGACCACGTCTACTTCAAATTCAACATTTTTCTAAGCAATTTTCAGCATTTCTTGCAAGAAGTCTAACCAGCACTTTTGCTTCAGCCACTGAAAGATTTTTCAGATTTCACTATCAGTTCTTCTGGTTGCAGTAATTCTTCCTACCAACTATTCTACACAACTGATGTGCCTAGAACCACACCCAGTACAGAAAGGCTTGAATTTCAACTTTCTGTGCAACTTATGACTCTATTTCTAATGCCATTAATGCTGCAGCACGTCTTCACTTTCATAGGATCATAGGAGATTATTAAGCTAATGGCCTGAGGGGCCCTTACAAGCCTAGCCAAATTCAACCCTTGTTCTCTACAATCAGACTAATTCAACACCTACTGCCCCTGTCCAAGAGGGACATAGATGAAACCCCAAGGGTGAATCTAGTTTCCTATCCAATTGTCCAAATTACACTTAAATAGGGACAACGAGCGGCTCTCTTTAACTTGAATTGGAAGCTTGTTCCAGAGAAGTGGTAATCTCTGTGAGAGATATCTTTCTCTGCAGCAAGTCCTGTTGATGTCACACACTAGGTAGAGGTCCCTAGAGAGTGCATTGTGTTACATTTGACTTGCAAATGTGCAGCATTTCCATTAAGGAAGGATCTGAGATTGCTTTATATGTGAGGCACAGGTTGCCTCTGAGTAGTTTATATGCCGCACAGTAAAGTGACAGTGATTTCAGTCTATCAACATGTGACGTGCTGAAGACCCTGAATTTTCTTACTAAGAAACTTTTGTGGTCTCTCCAGTTGCTGCAGGTACCTGGTGAGGTACATCCCAAAGGGAACATTGTACTCAGTTACTGGCCTGATGAGGGAAGTGTACAGGGGGATAATAACTTATTTTGTTCTGGAAGCAATGTCCTTACTTAAGAGGCGGGCAACGTAGAATGCCCTTCTTACCACCCTGGTCAAAGGTGATGATGGTCAAAGGACAAGTTGTTGTCAACCTGTGTGCCCAAATCTCTCACCACTGTTTGAGTGCTTAGGGTGTTGTTATTAATGTGGTAATCTCCAGGAACATTTCCCTTGCTGAAGGGGATGATAATGCATTTTTTAGGATGGAGTTTCAGCCCATGACTCTAGCACCAGTCAATGGTCTCTGTAAGTCCCTCTTGTAGGATGTTGACATCACTTGGGAATTCGATGATTGCTCCCAGTTTGCAGTTTTCAACAAACTTTGTTATCCACATACCTTTTGTTTTTGCCTGTATTCACAAACAGTAGATTCCAAACAATAGGGGCTACCGCACTAAACCCTGTAGAACACCATTGGTTACGGGTCTGCTGATGGAGACTGTGTATCTTATTCTGACAGTATGTGATCTATCAGACAACCAGTTTCCAACCCACCTGATAATATACGGGCTGGGTGAGTTTATCAATGATGTCTGAGTGGAGAATAGTGTCGAAGGCCTTGGCTAGGTCCAGGTAGGCCATATGCACAGACCTGCCTTCATCCAGAGCTTTGGTGATTGTCTCGAAGAAGTCTACCAAGTTTAAAAGGCATGACCTCCCTTTAAAAAAGCCAAACCGAGTTAGGTCAAGCATTTTGAGGTCACCTATGTCTTTGTTGATAAGGTTCATGATGATTCTCTCCATGGCCTTAAAAACAAGGCTGGTCAGGCTTATTGGCCTATAGTTCCCCTGGTCGGTGGATGCACCCCCCCCCCCTTATGCAACAGGATGATGAAAGCTGCTTTCTATTCAGCAGCGACAAAAGCATTGCTTAGGCTATGATTGAAAAAGGTATCCAGCGGTGCTACTAATTCCTGTTTAAAAATGTTAAGAATGCAGCCTGGGATGTTGTCAAGTCCCATAGATGCTGTGTTTTTGGCTTTCAAGTGAGGGTTTAAGACCTGCTCCTTAGAGATACTAGGTGGAGAACAGGTGGTAGGGATGCTTTGGGGTATATGTAGCGGGGAGAGGGGTGAGAAATTTTCACTGAACCTGTCTGCTAGCAGAATGGCTATTTCCACAGCTGCTGTATATGCAGAGCCATTAACAACAAGTCCTCCACAGATCTGGGTTTTTCCTTTAAGGTTTCAGATGTAGCTAACGAAAGCTTTGTGGTTTTCCTTAGCCAGGGTAGTTAATTTGGAGTCGTAGCTAGCCAAAGGTGTCTAATTTGCTTGTTTAAGCAGAGTGTTTCCAAGTCAGAGAGCGTTCCTTCTTGCTCTTAGACCACAATTTCTTTCTCTTACTGTATAACCTGTTTATAGCAGGGGGGGGGGGGACAGAAGTTAATGTAACTTCTAACAAGACTGATTTAAGATCAGACTTAAACAGTGAGGGCTGCACCCTTGGAATGGTGCAGCAGTCTCCCACATTAGTGAGTACCAGATCCAGAATATTTGGGGCCCTTGTGGAGGTGTTAACCAAATGATCCAATGCACTGCAGTTAACGAAGTCCAAGAACCTTTGGGCAAGTGTGTTTGTGCATGTATACTTTGCTCAGTCTATGGATGGGTAGTTACAATTACCCATAACCAGGGTGCTTGGTTGTATCTTGAGTGACTAAAGAAGATAGGTAGGTAATGTGGGTATCCTGGTTCATAGAGGGGGTCCTATAGCTGGCTATAATCTGCAGTGGGGTCTTTGCCTACAGTCAATTGTACCTGGAGTAATTTAAGGGAATTGTTCTGTTTGACCAATCGAGAGGTGTATTTACCTTTGATGCATATTACTACCAGCACTACTACTGCCCTCCTTTCCTTCACTGACTGTATCAACAAAAACCGTAACCTCAATATGCTTGCCTCTGCACTGTTTGTAGACCTGTCTAAGGCGTTCGATATGGTAAATCACCAGATACTTATAAATATCCTCAAATCTCTGTCATTAGATGCATTAACTATAAAATGGTTCCAGTCCTATTTGGGCAACAGGCTGTGCTTTGGCATAACACTCTATCTACCCATCTGCCCGTTAACATGGTGTCCATCAAGGGTCCATATTAGGACCGCTCCTATTTTCTAAATTTATCAATGACCTTCACCTAGCAATCCCCCAAGCTACATGCATACAATACGCAGATGATTCCACACTTATATGCTCAGCCACATCTATATCTGAACTTCACTCCCTTACCAAAAGGTCTTTAACACAGCTGAACAATGGTTTACTCTACGCTGTCTCCTCCTGAACCCCCAAAAAACTAAACTCCTCCTTTTTACTCCTACTTGCAAGTCCCCCCCCAATAGACTTCGCAGTAACATCCAATAACAGTACACTCATATCCCCAGACCCAACTACCAAACTACTAGGTATCACCACAGATAGCAACCTTAACTTCGACACCCATATTAACAATACCCTACAATCTGTTAATAGAAAACTAGTCTCTCTCTACAGGATCAAACCCTTCCTCTCTCCTGCAGCAAGAACAACTATTGCTCACACTAATCTAATTTCTACTCTCCTCTATGCCTCACCCATATATATTAATCTCTCTAAAAACAACCTTAATAAAATGAAAAACTCCTACAATGACATAGCCAGATTTGCTACAGGTAACCTATTCAGAACCCACCACTGTATTAATCTAAAGCAAATAGGATGGCTTGAATTACAAAATCAGCTTAAATTCCACCAACTTACCATTGCCCACAAAACCCTTTACCATCCTACCAATACCCCTATACTATCTACCCTCATTATCCCCTACAACAATCTAAAGACCTTACGTTCATCACATAAACTTCTTGTAAATATTTGTAAATCAAACAACAGGGTTGGGGACTCTCTTTTCTCTAATACTGTTGGAAAATCCTGGAACCTTCTTCCTAGTGAACTTTCCTCTCTTCCCTTTATATCACTCTTTAAAAACAAACTGAAACTTTTTCTCAGAACACACTGGTTGTGCCCCTGTACTAAACCTGACTGATCTACTAGCTCTCTTACTTGGATCTACCTACCCTCCTCTTCTCAGTAGTCTTGTTCCTGTTCTTATAAACCACTGACCTAGTCCTTCTAGATACTTTTACTTACATCCTCAGAATTTCATTAAGGAGACTACTTTTACTCATCTACTGTATAATTCAGCTCCTACTTTTTCTTTATGACTACTTGTTTACTAATATATTGTATAACTCAGCTGCTATCTTTTTCTACATGTTGTATTGCAACTACATTTGTATTGTACTAATTTTATCTGTATATTTAGCACTATGCTATGAACAAATGACCTCTGTGATTATTTTCTGTTCTGTACCTGAAATGTTCATTGTATACATTCATTTTTTGTATAAGTGATTTTATTTTGCTTCCTCTGAGCTTATCTCCCCAGGCCTCTACTGAAAATGCATATATATCCAGTTAGACTAGCCCGGTCAACAAATGTAAAATAAATAAATGTAAAATAAATACATAAATAAAAACTATTGATACTCCACCAACTTTAGATATCCCACTTCCAGTTATTGGTCTGAATACGTGGAAGGCATTATAACCCGGAATGGTCGGGGTGCTTTCCACACCTTTAAACAAGGTTTCTCTGACTACAGAGATGCCATCTTCCAAAGTGAGAACTGCTTCTAGTGAGTGCAGTTTCAGGTTTAGACTCCCAGCATTTAGCAGCATAACCTTAAGGTTGTTTTTTGAAGATATTTTTGTGTCTGGAATTTTGTTCTTGTGACAATGCCTAAAAAGGCACTATGGGGGAGGCAAGTGCCTTAGCCAGTAACCAAAATCCTAAAGGTGACAGATGAAGACCATCTCTGGTGAAGTATCAAGGTCTATCGATCATATCATCCCAAGCTGGCAGGTACTGGATCCCCCTGGAGTGACACCAACAGCTAAGCCATTTGTTGAAATCAATAATTTTTGTTTGTATTGTGGCATCATCCTAGGTGAAAGAAGAATGCTGCTTAAGGTTAGGGACATACCTGCCTGGGACACACAATAAAAGAGCTCAGTCATGTGTCTATTCATATAGACCAGCGAGATGCGTCTCAAGTCATTCACATCAACATGGACTATGACGGAGTCATAACAGTGCCTGCTGTTGAGAAACTTGAGTGCGTGTGTTATGTTGTGGATCCCGACACCTGTCAGATGGCTAACCATGACCTTTTCCTTATCCAGTCTGGTGAGTAGAACACCTGTGTGTCTCACAATGGAGTCTCCTATCACTAAAATATTGGATTTTGCATTTTGCCTTGGGGGCTTATTTGGTGAGACACTGGTGCATGTGTTCTTGTGTGTACTGTGGTCAACTGAGAATGTATTATATAAAGTGCACTTGTGTTTGGGAGGTCTCTGATCTTTAGGAAGGTGTTTGGTGAGGACCTCCACATATGTAGGCTTATGCGTTGTTTGTGTGGTTGGTGCTGAAGGTGAGGTGTGTAAGCTGACAACCTGCTTTGTGTCTGATATACTGACTGGTGAGCGAGAGAGCCTGGACTCTAGATTTTTAATACAGATGCATCTCTAACCTACTGAATTTGTGCGCATTAGGAGAAATGGATTATCAGTGTACATGAGGCAACTGCTAGATTGTATCAAGATGCCTAGGTCAACCAGGATGGCTGAAGAAATGCTGAGAAGTCATCCATCCATAGTGTTAGGTGTAATGGCATGGTCAGTAATAGGGAAGGACTGGAATGACCAGGTAGGGGTGCTGTAAATGACTAAACTGTCAAAGCTAGTGAGTAGGAGTGATAGTGGCACCTCGGAGGCTCAGCTCAGCATTACATCTGGCAGTGAAGCACAACAGCAAGAAACCACGGTTGAAGCACAGCTGACTAAGGGAAAATTATCCATCTAAAAATTTGTCTATAACTGCCAATGGTATATGTCACTGCAAGATAGTGTGTTATGGTGCGCTGCGTGCAAACAAGTGCCAACCAATCCGCACAAACATGGGCTTAAATAGCAGCTACAAGAAACCTTTTTTAAGCAAAATAACCAATTAGAAAGCTCAACAGTGAGCCCAGGTCCAACAAACTTGAATTAGATGGGTCCTTCGCTGGACTTTTCTGCCACAAGGACGCAAGGGGTCCCTCTCCAACAAAAGATAGCTTGGATTTAGTGCTCAGGTACTACAAACAGACCTAGACCCAGCAAGCCTGAATCTGGACTATTGCGTTATCTTTCATGTCTGCCTTATTTGACTAGCATTTTATCAGATATATATCATTTTTCAGTTATTTCTTTTAATTGTGTACTTGTGATTTTACTCAGTCTGCATAAATCCACAGCTTGTGATAAGCTCAGGCCTGCTCCTTTCAAATGCCTGTCCCTTATATGATCATTTCTTATACAGCAAACTATTCTGTCTCTCACCACACACAACTCACCAAAATCACAGCCTATGGATCAGTTATTCAGATCAGTAACATAAGTATCTACTGCCTTTATAAGCTCAGGCCTGCTCCTTTCAAATGCCTGTCCCTTATATGATAATTTCTTACACAGCAAACTATTCTGTCTCTCACCAATGACACAACACACCAAAATCACAGCCTATGGATCAGTTATTCAGATCAGTAACATAAGCATCTACTGCTTTTATGTAAAGTACCATGCCCTTGTAAAGGGTATATGGTGAACAAATGGCAAATTCTTCATATGCTCACAATTACTTATGACTCTCATAGGTGATAGATGTGCTGGAAACAAGTTGCTGCCTTGTTCTCAATCCTGCTTACTAACCACAAAACTCTACATTAATACTGTTCCTGCAGTACAGTGCAAATATCACAAAAGGCAACAACTGTTAAACCGGGAAATAAATGGCTAAATATCAAGTCATTTTGCCAGTATAAATAATAAAACTGTAAAAAAAAAAAAAAAAAAAAAAGTTCTAACTCTGAAAAGCTACAGCAAAAAAATTCTACACAACTGTTTTTTTCTCTTTCAGTAAATGTGCTAAGCTTCAAGTGTATTCATACATGATTACAATGGTGACAGCTGCAATTTATTCAGAAACAACCGCCATTTATTCAAATAGCATTTCCTTCCAACATTATTTAAAGAGCACCTTGCACACTACCCAGCTAGCCTCTTACTTTTACTACTTCATCATAATACTTACTGCCTCCCCAGTGAGGTCACTCATATGCATGCTTTAAAGTACATAAAAAAGACAATACAAATAAGATATCCAATACAAATAAAATAAATAACTGACTAAAGAAGTTAATACTAAACATGATTTTTTGCGGGTTATGCAAACAATCACAATGTTTTTTTTTTTTACTGCAGTGCCTACCTCACATCTTTTTTTATTTCTGCTAAAGCCACCAGCATGTTCAGCAAGATGCTGAGAAGAAACTTATTTGAAGGCAGCAAAGTTGCCACCTCTGACTCCTAGATGGTAAACTTCTGTTCATAGCACAGCAATGCAGACAATGAAGGTGCACAGTCACTCTAACCAAAACAAAGCCTGAAGAAAGTAAGCAGATGAGGCAAGGCATTCAATTATGATTTGGGGCTGCTACTGGGCACAAGAGATTTAAGATGGGCTGATAGAGATGTGGAAGAATGAAAATGAGGAAGGGTTGAAGGAGGCAGGTACTGAAAAAACAAACAAAAAAAAATCTCACTCCATAGAGGATAATGCAATGTAATAATGCTTTCATCACTGAGCACTTAAATACTGTAAAACAAATGTTCAACCAGAATACAATAATGTCTATGAATCATAACAAAGTTCCTTGTGAAACATCGTACTCTGTTCAATGCCTAGTTTTACTATGCACCACAACAGATAGTGCACACAGTTAGGAATGTGAGGAATAAATCAAGGTATGACAAATACAGTTTGAGTATTACCGAAAACCCTTACATAACAATTAAAATGCAATGAAGGACTGCAACAAAGGATTACTGTCACATTCATTCTTTTTTTTTTTTTTACCCTCTTCCCACACAGTTTACCCAAGAGCTCCACCACCCACATTTCACTGGCCTATCTGTTCATCTAATGGGATAAAGATTCAGGTTTCTTTGTGCTTTGAACAGTGCCACAGACTTCTTAGCTCATTCGTTCACCTGGAGGCAAAAGTGGAGTGTCAGGCTGTGGTCTAATGAGGTCATCATGAGGTACCATCTGGCCTAAGCCCACCTCATGTCAGCCAGTGATTTAGTTATTGATGTTGGTGCGCTAGTGAGGCTTCCTATGCATGCTCAGGAACTGCCTAGCTTCACTTGTATGCAGCACGAGCCACAAAGACATGATCATTGATAAATGCAATGCCCAATCACTCCTGCTAAGGACAGCAGTGCAGAAGGCCATACCACCTCCTTTCACTGGACTTTCACTTTGTCCTGTGATGGTGAAAGGGAGCCGATAACGGAAAATGTAGTGTGATGCATCAAGGTTTGCCTACGGTAAAAAGGGAGAACATGAAAAATACACATACAATGTGCTGTAACATAACATGCTGGGGCACTGATGGAATCTGTAAAGCCTTGCAAGGTGTTCTGTAACTTGTCTTGTCTTGAACTAATGACAGGAAACCTGCAAAGGAAAGAACTGTATGCTCCATATTTTTCCCATCCTGCAAAGGTAAGTAGGAACTCATGAATGTTAGAGCAGTGTCATGTACCTCACCTTGTTCTGGAGTTTGCAGGATGATGAATATCCAGGATGTACTACACAGAATTTCCTGAACTGCATCAAAACAAAGGATTTCTAGACTTATTTAATTTAAACAGCACCCACTGTGGGTTTCTCCCCACTTTACTAGATTCTGTTCAGTAAGGAAACAAACTGTTAGAAAAATATGTTGTTGTAACCCTTGTGCAACAATTCAGTCTGTGGTATAATCAATCAAGGTTACAAAATTGTAGTACACATCTGTGTTTCAGGTTCAACGAACATGTTTCTATGTGAGCAAACTGAATCATAACTACTTGTGAACATATTAACTGTGGTTGCTGCATTTGCTCTGGGTGAATTTATTACAGTTATGCCTTTTATGATTAAATTTTCTACCTTTTTAATCCATTTATTATCAGCATAAACCCACATGGCACAAGTATCTAAAAGCAAAACCCATGATGACTGTCTAATTATGTAGCTTGTTCAGTTACACAGTTTCCAAATGATGTTTCACAGAACACAAGGGGATGATGCTCATTAGCAGTTCTCGGCCTTAACCCTCTGTGCAAAACTGCCAGAAAGTACAGTTCTGACAGTAACACTCCCAATAACAGCAGAAATAAGAGTCTGAAGCCATTGTCAAAGGAGCAAGTGAAGCATGTGTTAGTCAGTTGCTCTGAAATAATTCATGGTCTAGTACTCTGCAGCTGTCCATCAGTCCTAGAAGAAGGCATGGCCATTCACAACCCAGCTTAGAATACTTCCTGCAAGTTAAAACACATGGCCCACACCAATTGCCTCTGTTGTTTTTTACAGCCAATTACGAGAAACAGCAAAACAGTATAAATGAAGATAGTGGTACATGATAAAAATAAGTTATGCACTTACCATAATGTTCCATCTGAGTTGTTGCTTTTCATTTGTCTTCAACCTGAAGGCTCGGATATGGCACTGATCCGACTCAGCCGTGTACTCCAGCATCAGATCCAAAGTCCAAGCTCCTCCCCTACCCATAATGCCCTGCTCTCCCTCCTCCCCTCAGATCAAGTTTGTTGCAGAACAGCACCAACCCTATATAGTCTACATGCCTATAAAACCTGGCACAACCCTCTGGGCTCACATACTCAGAGCCAGCCAGGGCAAAAGGGCCTATGTCTCTTCTGTCCAGTCCACTACACAGCCCAAAAAAGGCAGGGGGATGAAGTGAGGGACGGTTGAAGACAAATGAAAAGCAACAACTTAGATGGAATGTTATGGTATGTACATAACTTATTTATCTGAAGTTGTTGTTTTCATTTGATCTTCAACCTGAAGGACAGAGTCCCTAGCTACCAAAAAAAAAAACCTGGCAGGCTCTCATGGAAGGATATTCTGGAGCATGGCTGAGCCAAAAGACGCTCTGCTCCTGGAGAGAAGATCCAATTTATAATGAGAAATAAAGGTATGCGACGAGGACCAGGTAGCAGCATAACAGATATAATCAAGAGGAACCCTGGACCAAAAAGCCGCAGAAGTACAGACAGATCTGGTGAAATGCGTTCAGACATGTCCCAGTAGAGACGAACCTTTAGCTCGATAGGCCAAAGAAATATACTCTGAAATCCAGTGAGCAATCGAAACCTTAGAAACAGGCTTCCCCAAATGAGGTTTAGAAAATGAGACAAAAAGCTGATCTGATTTATGCAAGCTTTTGGTTCTATGGCGATAGATACGCAACTGCCTGTGCACGTCTAGTAAGTGCAATTTGCACCCCCCTCTATTGTAGAAATTTGGGAAGAAAACTGGCAAATTAATGACCTGGTTAATATTCGATTCCAAAGCCACCTTTGGCAAGAAAGATAGATTGGTCCACAGGGAGACACTGTCTTTACAAAATCTAGATAAGGGGGCTTAACAGATAAAGCTTGAAGCTCAGAAACCCCTTTGGCTGAGATAATCACCACCAAAAAAGTAGTGTTACATGATAAAAACTGCAACTCAACTGAAGCAGCTGGTTCAAACTGGAGAAGCGAAGGCCTGCAAAATGAAGGTTAGGTCCCAAGGAGGCGTGGGGTCCTTAAGAAGAGGCCTAAGAAGAAAGGTAATCCCCAAACCAAGACCTCGGCAAGGATGACAGGTGATCAGGCTCAAAAAGCAAAACATAGAAAAACAAATAACCAGCACTCAACTGGAGCAAACATCTTTTAATGTACAAAAACAGACAGGTTTTGGCCCAATGGCCTTTTTCAATGTAAAACACCATCAGTACATACATCACCTTATATATCCAAATGTAATGGAATAATTAAACCCCATTAAACAATGATAAATATTCATTAAGACCAGGTGAAAACAGTCCTCCCAATTTCACAATCCAAGATTTTTCTTTTCTATTTAACACATTATGCCAACCACTTTTCATTGATCTGTGTCCCAAAATTCTATCAATGACAATAAATTTAAAGGTAGCTGTCTTATGTGTAATAGTATGTTTATATAAAGCATTAGCTAAATATCTGTTTCTAATACTGCTTAGATGTTCTGAAATATGTAATTTTAATGGTCTGGAGGTCTGACAAACATAAAAGGCTGTGCATGAGCAAACTGCCAGATAGACCGCCCAATCACTATTACACTTACCAAACATTCTTATGGAAAAAACTTTAGAGGTATTTTTACTTGAAAACTCCTTTCGTTGGACAAATACATTTACAGAAGGAACAATGGCCACAAGGATGACATTCAACCAATTGTGTGCCATCTAAAGTAGTTTGTACAGAGTGTGTTAAAGGCAAAAATTTTTATAATGACTGAAATAACTACCTAAAGTTTTATCTTTACGAAAATAAAATGATCATCTTAGACCTAATACCTCACATAATCTATCATGTCAAAAGAATATCCCAATGTTATTGTACCAAATCTAAAAAATCCATGAGTGTTTCTGCCATAGGTAGTAGTAAATCTGATCTTGTTATCTGAACAAAGGCCATGACTTCTATATTTAAGGAGCTCACTTCTTGAAAGTAATTGTACCTCCCTACTTGTCTGTTTAACCTTAGCCATTGGATAACCACATTCATTAAAACGATTTATTAAGTCTTTCACAAAATGTTATTGATAGAATTTTGGGACACAGATCAATGAAAAGTGGTTGGCATAATGTGTTAAACAGAAAACAAAAATCTTGGATTGTGAAATTGGGAGGACTGTTTTCACCTGGCCTTAATGAACATTTGTAATAGTTGTTTAATGGGGTTTAATTATTCCATCACATTTGGATATATAAGGTGATGTATGTACTGATGGTATTTTACATTGAAAAAGGCCATTGGGACGAAAACTGGTCTTTTTTTGTACATTAAAAGATGTTTGCTCCAGCTGAGTGCTGGCTATTTGTTTTTCTAAGAAGAAAGGTACCTTTCATAAGGGCCTTACAATGTTTAGACGAAGCTAAGGAGGCCAAATTTTCGCTGACATAGAAATTGGAAATCACTGCCAACTGGACCTTAGCAGTACAGAAGCTAGTGCCATTATTAAAAATGTAAGCTAATGATTCCAAAATGGCAGAGACTGGCGCCGTAAAGGGATCCAGGTCATGTTGAGAAGCCCAGATCGAAAAACACTTCCATTTGCTAGAGTAGATCTTCCAGGTAGACGTCTTGTGAGCCGCAATCAGGATCTTTTTGACAGGAAGAGAGAGCCCGGGAGTCCTTGTTCTCATGGAAATTGGAGCAGTCAAGCAGTGAGCTTCAGGCTGACTGAATCCAGGTGAGGAACCCCCTGATGGTTGCGTTATCAGATTCAAAACCAGATCTAGAGTCCAGGGAGGACACACAATATGAGACCACAGAGTTGGAAACCAAACTTGATGAGACCAGAAAGGGGCAATGAGGATACCACAGCTTTCCAGCTAAAGAGCTTTCTGAATAAACCTGGGAATTAGAAGAAGTAGAGGATATGCATACAGTAGACTGGAGGGTCAAACATGGACTAGAGTGTCTCTGGGTGACACCCTCGGAGGGGGGATTAGGCGAAATACTCGCTGCACTTTGCGATGGAAGGAGGGGCAAAGCGATCGCAGCAAGGCTGACCCCACTTTAGAAAGATCTTGTCTGCAACTGATGGATTCAGGGACCACCCACAGGGCATAAGAATAGATCGACTGAGCCTGTCCACTAGGATGCTGGACTTCCCGGAATGTGCATTGTCACCAGAAAAAAGATGGTGGCAATTGCCCACTCCCACAATCTCATGGTCTCGCGGCATATGGGATAAGATCTGGTTCCACCCTGTTTGTTGATACACCAGACTATGGATATATTGTCCATCTGTATTGCAATAGTCCCTGGAGGAAGAATGGCATGGGGAGAGCTTGCAATGCCAAAATCATTAGCCTCATCTCCAGCACACTGACATGCAGAATGGTCTCCAGAGCAGACTATGTGCCTTGGACCATCCTTCCCATGCCATTCCAAGCTGGGAGACATCCATAGTCACTGTGATCATGGGGGAGGGAAGAACAAATGGGCAACCCAGAAGGAGGTCTGGGGATTGGAGCCACCAAAGAAGGGAGTCCCTGCAAACACAAGACAGTTGAAGAGGATGTGACAAGGGAAGGTTTAGCAAGTACCATTGAACTGCTAAGGTCCATTGCAGGACTATCATATGGAGGCACATGGTTGGAATAAGGGTGATCGTGGCTGCCATGGACCCAACGCCTGCAGAATGAAGCCCACCAGTGGAAACTGAGCTTGAACACTGTAGTGTACATAATGACAGAGTGATAGCAGTCTGTCTGGAGGCAGGAACACCTTGCCCTCTGTAGTGTCTAGCCGGATGACTAGTTTTGCAAATAGCCTGGTGATTTCTACAGCTGCCTCCTCCTATTGACAGGGTGTAACCTCCAAGAGGAAGGATGAAGAACCTCCAAGAGGAAGGATGAAGAAAGGGGATAGAGTAACCTCTGGATATGATCTGAAGCACCAAACAATCATTCGTAATGGACTCCCAGGCTGCTGGGTGCCTCCAGAGATGAGCAGCTGGGCTGGAAGGGTCTGTCCAGGAAAGAATCCAGAAAACCCTGATTCCTCGAACCCGCTCTGCCGTGAGGATGGAGTCTATCATATCCCCCTCTGCCCCTAGGGGAAGACGAATCCAGAGCACCCTGGGGAGAACCCTGAGACTTCCAAAACCACACCTTCTTGACCCCATGCTGATTCCTTGAAAAGGATCTTTGTGGAGTGGAGAAGCAGATCCCAATGGCAGACAAGGTCTTCACGTCCTCCTTGCTCTGGGTTAATGCATCACAAACCATTTTTCCAACAAGGTGGAACTGTTGTAGGGAGAGTTCATGAAAGATGCCTTGAAGGGCTCAGAAAAAGCATAAAGCCGGAGCCAGGCATGCTGCCAAATGGCCACACCTATCCCTGCAGCCCTAGAGGCACCCTCGGTAGCATGGGAGAGAAGTCTCATGGAAGTGTTTGAAATAGCAGTGAGGGTGGCCATACAGGAGGAGAAGACCTTCTTCCCCTCAGCTGTAATGGACCCTGGGGCAGACTCGGAGACCTCCTTGACCAGGTCCCTCTGCAGTCCGATTACATGTGCCAAATAATTCAGCACACGTAAGGCAAATGTGGCTGAAGCATAGGTCTGCTTCCCAAAATGATCCATATCCCTAGACTCCCTGTCTGGAGGCTGGACCAAGGACTCCTTCTGAGCCAGCTCCTTCTTAGTGGCCACTGCAACCACCATGGCATTGATTGGGGACCCCTTGGACCAATGGAGCTTGTCTGATGGAGTACAGAGCACTTTGGCCGGGCACCTGGGGATGGGATCAACCGTGCCCAGTTCTTTCCATGCCGTACTGGAGATGAGATGCACAAAGGGATCCACAGTGGGGATACCCAGGAAGTAGAAGGTCCTGTGCCAAATGTCTCCAGAAATACCGACACACCAGGGTTGGGCTTGAGGGTAGACCAACCACCACACTGGCAAAGGATGTTCATGATGTTCCCAAAGGAGACATCCTCCAGAGGTGATTGGGGGGAGCCTCCACCTTCCTCCAAGTCTGTATCATCAGTGATGGGATTCCGGAGAGAAGTCTAAGTGCCTCCTCCTGCATGTACCCTTCCAAGGTGGTTCCTCGGGGGGGGAACTCCGGGAAGGATTCGGAAGCTTCAGGGGTGTTCCTGGATTGGAACCTCCTGGGGTGAACTCCAAACAGGCTGTCCCTGAGGGGGCAGGATGGAAGACTCCAGCCCAGAAAGAAAGAGAGCCAGGACAGAATCAGAGGATGCGTGTGTCAAGGCTCTCAAAGGAGATCAGAGGACCCTCTCCACCACCTTGAACTTTGAAGGCAAGTGGACCCCGCATCCCAGTGCTAAAGCCCCGAGGGGAAGGGACGACTCCAAAAGTCTCAAAGTCAAAGCCATCTCCTCGGATCCAACATCGAAGCTACTGCTCCAAGAGTTGGTCTGATCCAAAAACAATAGATCTGAACTACTCAAGGTAATGGTTGGGGTTGCGGTACCAGGTACCATCGGCACGGACCCCTCAACACCAGGGAACCTTGGACTCAAGGGCTCTGAAACCAAAGGTCAGAACGGAGAAGGAGAGAGAGGGAGGAAGGTGGACTGCGTGTTCAAAGCTCCAGAGGGGGATGCAGCAGGCAAGCCTCCCAGCTGAATCTAGACCCAAAGAAACTTCATCATCCTGTCCACCTTGTCTTCATACAAGCTCCGAGTGGACTGGACTGAAGAGGCCACCGACTCCAGCTGAGAATGACTAATGAGATCTGGGGGGGGGGGGGGGTGGAGGAAGAGCAGAGCATTGTGGGTAGGGGAGGAGCTTGGACTTTGGATCCGATGCTGGAGAACATGGCTGAGTCGGACCAGTGACGGATCAGAGTCCCTCAGGTTGAATATCAAATGAAAACAACTTCAGATCATAAATGAAATGTTGCATTTACACAAATGCTCAAGCAAGACCCTTAAAAGTATTAAAGCAGGAACATATGATAATCAAATGCAGAATCGTTATTAGGGTGGGGTGAAGGCAGTGGCTGCCCTGGTCGGTGGTCTGTAATAAGCAAGTGCTGACAGTGCAAGAGCGAGGAAAAGAAATTTATTTCTAAAGCCAGAAGAAAAATGCTGATACTGCATTTGTGATTATGGCTGAGACTCAGACAAATCTACTGTTTCAGTGAACACTCCTCCATAACTGTACATTGTGCAGTCCGCCACTGTCAGACTTTCACTTACTTACCCAATAGTTCAATGGCTGGAGTAATGTAATGATACAAAATGGACCCATTTCAGACATACAAGTGCAAAAGCACAGTTAGTCAAACAATATTTACAAATGATGGCAGCACATATCACATTCAGCAATCAAACAAAGACAAGAACATTAATATTTACAAACCGATCTTAAGCAGACATAGGCTCTAAACACTGCAAATCAAATGAAAAACTAAATGCACATGCTGAACCACATTTATACAGACGCATAACATTTAACATTAATGGTAAAAAGGCACATAAGCTAGCATTCTCAGTCAAGAGGAAATGAGAGGAGTGAGACCCTGAGTTATGCAGCATCTAAAGGATCTAAAGTATCAAGCAGTACTTCTAAATCCAACAACTCTACAACTTTACATAAGAGTACTAAGCAATACCTTATAAATACGTGGACTGAAAGCCAGGTCAAGGGTTCAAAAATGTCAGAGGAAGAATTGCCTTTGAAAAATACTGCTTCCACAGTAACTGCTTATCTAGTGGAGTAATTCCTTACCTGCCATCACAAACTCATGGCATCTGCCACAGCAAATGACAATACAGTTTAGCATCTGCCACAGGCCTATTTCCATACAGGATTATCTTGAGGGATTCCCATGCTCAGCAGATGACTTCTAGGATTTACACTTGTATATAACGTACAGAATCCTTTCTAGCTTAGATTTTCTCTAAGGGAAAAACTCAAGTAACTGAGTAGACTGGGTTCCTATCAGTTCATCGAAACTTCAGCAGTTCGAACACCATATGTTCGAACTGTGAAGTTCGAAAACTGATTATCGCGAAGCCGCGGAACACCGAATTCTTTCCTAGGGAAAGAATTCGGTGGGCCGTTTCTGTGGCTTCGCGATTTTCATCACTGTGGTGGAAAGTTACGGGTCGGGTTCATGTAAGTGTGCGATTGTGTGGACATTAGGGTTAGGTGAGTTAGGGTTAGGGCGCGGGTGTGCGATAGTGACAGACTTTAGCATTAGGGCAGGATAGGTGAGTTAGGGTTTAGGCGCGAGTCAGGTGAGTGTGCGATAGTGACGGACCTTAGGGTTAGGTTTAGGTTAAGGTAAGTGGATAGACAGTAGTATATGTACAGTTTAGTGTAGGGTAAGATATAGGATTTTAAGTGTATGTGTGTGGATTGTTGTTTTTTTGGTGTGCTTGTGTTGTGCGTGTTTCTTGGAACAGCGATTTTTTTCCATGAGAAAGAAAATCGCTGTCCTAAGCCTTCGATGGTTTTGAACTTTGAGGTTAGAAGTTCGAACATATGGTGTTCAAACTTCTGCCGTTTCAACAAAATGATTTAGACCCGAGTAGACTGGCTCAGTGTCACCTCAGATTCAACTTCCAGAATGAAGCATTAACAAAACACTGAACTTCCTTGCTTTTATGAAACTGTTCAAGCTACTCAGGTCCAAATCAGCCACCACTCACCTTCTCATCTGAGAATATATGACATAGACAACAGTTCCATGATTTCTTTTTATAAAGATCCTGAATAACTATTTGAAAGAGACAAAGCTGTTCTGAGAGAAATCCAAAATCCTTCTGGGAACAGGATTTTTCATAAATTCATCTCTATTTTGGTTAAATGCATTATTCTTGCTCTACCTCAGATGATCTTACTGTCTCCATGTAGACAGTCACAATACAGTTGACTAATGTTAATGTAAAATCTTTTTTTTTTTTTTTGTAAGGGCTGCACCCTATCTTTCTCATTCTCAGTCTTTGTGTTTTCATTGTGTAAAATATTAAACCTCCTGTAGTAGAGGTCCATGGAGTATAGGGAAAGGACTCCTTAAGGACATACTAGTGTTTCAGCTAAATGGCTCCTGAGTACCCATGACATTTTACTGGGTACTTCAGGCCAATAAAGCCAAATTCCACTATGTGCAGACATATGTTTTTTAGGCCTTTTTTGACCTAGTCAGTATAGCATAAGTGAATTGTTTGGCTGTTCTTTAGAAACATAAAGCTTGATGTCCATAAGCATTAGGGTGCCTGTGCAATATCCCAAACAACATTCAAGCCAAAGGGTAAAAAGTTCACAGTTTCGTAACCCATTCTCCCATAATTACTAACTCTGTGCCATCCAAACACTCCCAAACCTTACACTTCCACAACAACCCAGAGAGAAACATTTTCCACCAATGTGATATCTGCTTACCATGCATCTATTCCTACGCCATCACTTTCTTATACTGCAGACTCCTGACTTCAGGAAACAATGATGGGCACTTCTCTAGCTCTCTCCTCTCCACATCCCCAGCAACCCTTTTCTTTTCTCTCTTAGTAATACAACTTGGATGGTGTGATACCACATGATAAAAGAAACTGAGGTACTTACCACAAACTGGCCTCAATAGCCTAAAATCCTTTCTAATATGCCAAGCCTCTTCCCAATATCCTGTTCTATTCCTACCATTTCCAGTTCTTAAACCAATCCCCTTGCAATCTCTGAAAACCCGCTATACACGTCTCTACTTTAAACTATCTATAAAGCACCCCACCAGGCTTAAATCACTCACGCCTTTTAAATTTAAACTCCAGTGATCCCATCCTTCCTGATGAAAACCTTTCTTACACATTTCACATTCTAGCAAGTGACCTCCTGGAATATTATGCTCCTCCTAAAGCACATCAAAACATTTTTGTCCTTTAAATCACTGTAGACATATTCTGCTCCATTCCCCATTTCTGCAGTCAACCTGCTTAGTTTTCCCTATATGTACTCTTTCCACCCCGTACCCAGCTTCCTAATCTCTCTTCCCATACCAAGTGGCCTTGCACACATTTTCTTTAACACTCTCAGATGCCTCACTATCCACAAAGGTTTCTTGTACCTGCTTCTATAAATCCTAAATGGGTGGGCTGGATCTTTCAGTCTGCTGAAACACACACACAGACACACACACACCCATTTCTCTGGAGAAAAAATCCTGCAAACGTTTAATTTGGGGGGGGGTCGATAGAGAGGAGCTGCTTGCTCACAATGCAGATGTCACAAAGAAATTCATGGTGGGGTCCAGGATTCCCTTTTGATGCTCATCTTAAAATGGGGCAGGCGATATATTTTGTGGAAGCTGGTGACATCCTCTCCTGTATGCCCTTTGCATGGCATCCCCTGTGACAATGCTGGTAGGATGTACAAAAGGGGAAAAGTATGACAACAAAAAAGTCATTGTTTTCCACTGTCACTTCTAACCAGTACTTTTACAATATAATCACTGCAATGCATAAAAATCTGCAAGCTGATGTATACCATACAGAGTTTACTACTCCTTTTTACTTGGTTAATCCTAACTTTGTGATAAATAAAAAAAAAATATGATCAAACCAACTAGTAGCATGGATTTCAGAGAGGCTGTCAATTAAAGAATGAGCCATAAAAACTGAGGATAATAAAAATAAATCTATATTTCACACACAAATCGTTTTAAAATGAGCATAGCAACAAACACTGAAATCAAATTGTTCTGAAAACTTGGTTTCATGATCACTACCAAATGATATGAAAATATATTACAATAAGACTAAATACATGACCTTTTGATAAGAGAGTAATAAAATCTGCACAGAGATACCAACTTCTGAAACAAGATTTGTGACATCCTTTTAAGATTTGAACGTATTAGTAAAGTAAAAATGAAGTTTATAAAACAATAAGTTGTATAAAGAAATGCATTAAACTAGGGCATTTAAGGCCATGGTAAACCTATACTGCAAACTTCTCTGAATCAAATGCGAAAATAACTGAACATCTCTTATTTTAATGCTACAGAAAACAGCATAAGTGGAATTCAAAAAAAGAATATGTGGACTATGGTGAGAGATCACATCACCTGAGATTGTATGGTTGCATTTATTAAACTAGACACAGTTGAAAAGTAGACCTGACAAGTACAGAAGTCCCACAGACATATTCATAAGTGCTTACTAGGTGTGCAGTCCACAGGGCCATTAAGAAGCTTAGCCCAAATTCCCAATTGCTGCAAAGCAGTGCCTGGTTAAGTGACTTGCTGAAGGTCATACAACAGGTAAATGAAGGCTGAGGAAATTAAACCATGTACCGTGGGGAAGAAGCTAGTTAACAGCTCAAAGCCTTAATCCTCTGTGCTAATTACCTGTTTACCTTTAAGAACATTTGTTACTAAATAAGTGGGGTAACCCTGTATGAGATCACAAACTGATAAAAGGAATGTACAGGACAAACAGAACGACTACATATCATTTTCTGAAAAGAACTTAACGACCTCTAATCTAAGAGAATGCTCTAATTTAAGAACGTTTTAAATAAGAAGTAAACAATTATTATGGAAATTGGTGCTTCACTACAGCCTAGGCAGGTGGAATGGGCTTTGACCTGAGCCTTTAAGTAAGCATGTATGTACACAATTGCGACTGACAGTAACATAGAAGGAGATGAACTAGAGAAAAAAGGTTTCCTATTGTTTTGATGAGTTAAAAGTTAGAAAAACTTTTTTTCCTCAAAGAATGAGCTTTAACTCTGTAACAAGGCTATGACGAATGGTCTTTACTGTGTAAATGCAATTCTAAATATAACGTTGGAGAGCATGATAAATGGAAACTGCAAGCAAAGATGATCTAATGTTCCCTAAGAAAGCATGTTTTCCTTAACTGTGTAATGGCTATTAAAACTTTCTAGCACAACTCATGATTCGCAATGTCATGGCAATTCGGTTTATGTAGCAGAAATGATGCAAATAAAATAAGCCGACAGTACAAGTTCTGAGGCAGAAACTATAAAACAACAGGCTTAATACAGAAAAATGATCAGGCTGTGGTGAAAAAGGCATGAGCTACCAAGCCGCTCTACTGCACCACCTTCATGAGGACATCTGTTGACGGAGAAGAAATAAAGAAGAGGAAAAACAGTTTCTTCATGTCGTTTGAAAGATAGCCATTGGTACAAGGTCATTCCTCTGGATAGTATGGAATGATATCATCACATTACGCCTGCAAAGAATTCCACCACAACTGGTGAAACCAATTGAGTAAGAAAAGAAAAAAACATGGGGCCTGTTAAAAGAAAAAAGCACAAATTCATTCCTTAGACTTTTTACGGCTGTACATACGAACTACAAAACAACAACCTGTCACTACGGGAATCTTCCTATTATCATAACAAGCTGGCTTAGAATATGACTTTATAACTGCAAAAATATCAGCTAATGAAAAAGGCAACAGAGTACAGTGCTCAGAAACTAATGGGACTGAGACATGGCTGAGTTCTGCACTGTTTCAAGGTATAATGGGAAAAAGGCTTGTTCAATAAGAGTTCACCAACCAGTTGCTGATAAGAAGCTGATCACTCTCTTGGAATGAATACTGAGGTAGTTATGCCTCTTGAGTTTTATCTGGCAAACCTCCTCCAGCCTTGCTGCAGTTATAACAAGTAAGCAGGGGGACACAGCCCCCATAATTACTATCTGAATCTGAACACATAACTCTACTGCAGTAATAATACTGGAGATAAATGCAAAAAAAAGACATCTTAAATGTCACCCTGGGCATGGCATCACACCATGGAATCTACCACTGCTAGTGAACATACCATCATCATGGGGAACTGCAATACCATGTAGTGTGTCCTCTCCCTGGAACACACCATCACTCTAAACCATGCTATCACCCTGGAATGCCTTTTTATCTAGGAGCATGAAACTACCAATGAATATACCATCACCATCAACTGTACCACCATGCTTAAACATGCCACCACTCTGGAAAGTTTTATCACCCAAGAACAAGTCATCAAACTTGTTGCTATATTCCTCTGGAATGTACTACTACTTTGAAGCATTCCATAGCTCTGGAATATACCATCACATATGGTAATGACATTGTCTTGAAAAATGCCATCAAAAGATACAAAGGAGCATGGTAAAGTGCAAACAACATGATACACACACCCACACTCTTGTTTGATCTACAACTAATTATCCAGCAGTTCATCTCTTACTTCCCAAAGACACATGAATTTTACTATGGCAGAAAATGTGAAAACATTAAAAGTATTTTTCATTTACCTTTAACTGACCCAAGAACCAGCGGTTCTTTACCAAATCATAAAAGTACATGTCATTGAAAAAGTCTCCTTCTATTGCCTCCTCCTCTTCCTCATCACAGACACCCCCAAAGAGGACAATTCGGTTGTTGGGGCCAGATGCCAGTGAAAAGCCTGATCGAGGAGTGGGTTTTGCACCAGAAGGGTTAATTCGGTTCCATGACCATTTTTCTGTAAATGTAAAGAAAACATGAGAATTCCCTCTCACTTCTGACAATATGCTTGACTACAGATATCTAAAGTCAGAATTAGGCTTGAATCTAAAGACAAACTCATCCAGTTACTTTAAACAAGTCATTAAGTATAAATCCTATGTGGTTAAGCATAAAACACAGCTTTTGTAAACTGTATACCTCCTGCTTAAAGTCCAATATGTTCTGTCTTTGGCAGCCATTTTTACAACCACCACAAAAGCACCTCAGCATGCAATGGACCATTTAACTCCCACCCTGTATGGACAAAGGAAGCTGCTATGGGCAAATAAGAAGCAACTTATACAAGCAATGCACTGTATGTGCAGTTCATCTGGCTTCTATTGACTACAAAAAGGATCAGCAGTCATTTTGGGAAGCCTGTCTAGTTAAGAGAGGAGGAACATCGAATGAATGGCATTCCCATCTAAATGCTACCATCCAGTTCACTGGTCTTCCACCAAAACTCTCAACTTCTTAGGGACAAAACGAAAAATGAGAGGCAAAGGCTTAAAATCAGGGACAGTTTTTAAAATGTTACTTTAATACACTTAGAACAACGTATTTTACATCAACATGCATTTTCTGAAGAATAAGAAGCATAAACATGCAATTTCTGAAGAATAAGAAGCATAAAACTTTAATATCTGGTATTACTGACTGACTGACTGCAATCCTCAGTGAGTTAACAGAAAATCAAACATTTTACAAGGGAAGGAGTAATATATATATATATATATATATATATATATATATATATATATATATATATATATATATGTATATATACACACACACACACACACACACACACACACACACACACACACACACACACACACACACACACACAGATATATATATACACACACACACACACACACACACACACACACACACACACACACACACACACACACACACACACACACACACACACACAGATATACATAGGTTTACAATCACTTTAGTCGCTACGGTCAATGGTTCTCGCATTAAAGAGGGCATAGAACCGGCAATGGGGGACACCATGGTCTGGACCTAAATAAGTGACGCAATAAGAATGGAAGTCTCAGTGTGGGATCTGCTTTCCACAGGCGAGACAATTGTTAACTTATTTGGACATCGGTTACTGCAAGAAAAAAGGATCCCCAATGGGGTACTTAGCTTTAGACGTTTTCAGCTGAAATTCAACTTCTGTTAGTGACCGACCGGCACTCATGTGGACTGGTTCTTCTACAGGCTCCATGGCATGAAAGACTGATGTAATGGCGTCGGCTACCTTGCTTTATAGCACTGATGACCTGACATCAGACTATAGGCGACTGCAGCCGACGCAAAAAAAACACTGTCTCTGGTATTCGAGCCGGCCGAGGGCTACCACAGCAGGGATAACCCCTACGGGTGATGACTGCAACAGTGAAACATGAAGAACATCTGCAGTCGACTGAGAGTCACAATGTCGAACTGCAGTTTTCCAATGGACAGTTTGTGAACCCAAATACATCGGCTACACCACATTAAATTGGTAGTGCAGTTTGAGTATTTGTGTTTGGAATTTTGAGTGGAGATCGCTGTTCAGTGAGGAACAGGGAATTAACCCATTTCCTCACTGTAGTGTGATCTCGGAGTTGGTACATATAAATTGCAGGGAGTGGGGGGGGGCACAACCCCTAATATGGGGGTGCAGGGGGGCTTGCCTTCCTGCAAAACAGTAAAATTGATGTGCCGTTGACTCTAGAGTGTCACGGTACATGACGGTGTATAGCTTGGGTGACTGACGTCACCTCCTGGTATGTTGAATACATCAAACTATGGGAGTCAATGTATTAATTTTCGAGTTTTCTGTTTGTTCGCTGTTGTGGTTTTTCAGATTTTGGTTCAACATTGAGGCCAGTCGACGAATGCATTTTCAAGGTTTCAACAGTAAACGTGTGTGTGTGTGTGTGTGTGTATGAAGATCATTTTACAGACATCCAAAGGTGCAAAGCCTGTTCAGACTGACTGAGCAAAACAGTGTTTTGATGGAACTTTAAACGGATTTTACTATGCACGTGGGGAGCCTCTATATTATGCTAGTTTTTTTTTTTTTTTTTTTAAGTACCTTTATTTTAAGATATAGGTGCACATACATTAATAGAAAAAAAAATCATATTAGCATTTTTCCATTTACATACACTGTACATTACATATGTTTTAGTTCTTTATAACATCTGTCATTCTGTCCAACATTACATAAATTGAGCAATTCCTGTCTTCTCTTAAACCTCACTCCTCCTCCATAACATTCTATATGAATTTCATTTTTTTCTTAATTAACTTACTTCTTCTCTTTTTCAGAATTTAATATTTCAAATGTAGCTGTTTAGAATTTGATTTCAATTTTCTAGTAACTGCTTTTTTGGCAGCCAACAGAATTAAACTTAATAAAGCATTGCCATGTTTAGGGAATTCAGATCCAGTTTCACATATGTGTTGCACATACACATACACACACACATATATATGTATATATAGATGTATGGAGCTGAGATCTGCTAATTGAGTAAATTGATAGAAATGTAGTCTATAGGGAAAGTACCACACGAAAAATATTGCAGTCTGCTGTGAAATGTGAATAGATTTATAACCCAAATAAAAGATACAGATTAAAAAAAATATATAAAATAACATCAACAAAATATTCAGGTGCCTCTTACAAACACATAAATATCACAAACACATAAATATCCAAAACAAAACACAAGAAACTTTTCAAACTGGGTTATTAAGATACGCACTTTTCCTCTAAACATGGAGGTAGGAGATGGGCCACTTGTAATTTATTACCTTTCATCACAACATACCTAATCTTTCAAAAACAGACAGATTAATAAGGCAGAATGTGGATGGTCATGGGGAAACTGGACCATTAATTAATGCTTACTTCTCAAGACATATGAAAACTGCAAAGAGGTGTAGCAGAATTTTCAAAAAGTTTAATACTGTAGGAAAATGGAGCATGCTTCTAGAATGCACAGCTCATCTAAACAAAAAAGACAACAAGCTTTGCTCCAGTAGAAATGTTCACTAAATCTCTAAGTGAAAAAAGGCAGATCTTTTGCACATCAGGCTACATGTCATCCACAGACATAATATATTCACTACTAAACCGAACATAAAATGTGAACCAGAAAGTAAATATACTCCATTGCCACAAATGATCATAAGAATTAGTTATTTTCCCATCATATCCACCTTATGTGTTTACTGAGTGTCCAGGTTCTGTAAAATGAAAAAGAGCAGTGTATTAAATACTTTTAAACCAGATCCATTTTATTACTGGAATATCTCAAAGAAAATTTCAGGTTCTCCAAATATTTCGTCAAATTTTCTGCGTGGTAAACAATTCCCTTGCTCCCTTCCTCTGTTGCATAAAATTAAAACATATCCAGTAAGTTCATACAGGGATAAGGTTCGACAAGCAAAACCCATTGCAGGCTGACTGCCTTCCACAAAGACTAAGGCGGAAGGATGAATGAAGCCTGATGGGCTAGTGAGTGTGCGGCTTCTTTATTAAATCACAACAGAACAAAACAAGGAGGCTCTGCAAATATTAAGACTGTTAGCCAGTCCTGCAAAATCAGACACAGACACGGCAATCTTTTAAAGTTTTTCCTTGCTTTCTCAGTATGTATGTCAATTAATTTTGAGTGGTATACTCAAATTAAATGGCAACATAGACCACACACAAATCCTGACTCTCAAATTGATACCGGGTATCTTCTTCCCCCAGTGATAATTAGACATTTAGGGGATGCAGTAGGTAAGACTTGAAACACTGCACAGTACCACAGCAATTCTGTAACCTACAAAATTATGGATAACCTAGTAACCTAGGGACGTCCTTGTCAGACTCTAGCAGACCTCAAATTGGATGGACAGCCATAATATCATTTTTAATGGAGGCAGTGATCCAAATCTGTAGAATGTGAAAGCAGTTGTGTAAAATTTTACCATAACAGTAGATCTCCTTCTCGTGACTGTTGCAGTATTCGGTCCCTCCCTCCATCCACTTTGTTTTTTCTTTTGCGTTTTGTTTTCGTTTCCCTAATGGACAAGGGGCTCCCTTTTCCATCTGCATTTTCTTCTTCCAGATGTGCCTAAGGAGACTGTTTTCTTTTGGGGCAATTCAGTTCTGGGTAACTGTGTCTGTACATCACCTTTATGCCCTACATCCTTAATGGGGAGAATATTTTTTACATATGGTGCATACAATATTCAAAGGCTTTGGTATACTGGCCAGACATGGGCACCTCCTGTCAACGATAGCCCAAAGTTGAAAAATACTGCAACAGCAATATAGAAGGCATCACCACATTTCAATAGGCTATTCAGCCATAAAGGACAACAATCAAGTTTATAACCAACACCTCTGGGATCAATGGGAGAAACTACTTTAAAAATCTATAGCAGCACAATAGTAACTACAACCAATTTAGGTCCTCAGTGAGGCTACTAAATTGTTAACTATAATGAGCACTTGGCTGCAAATACCAATATAAATGTGTTTCCACATACCAAAAAATAAAAGAAATGTTTGAAAACACATCTGCCCCCTACTTGGGGATGTGGTCCTGCCTGCTCAACATTTCAGTGTTTTTTCAGTTAAAATAACTACTACAGCAATGGCAGATGGACTGCAGTAGTTCTGGGACTGCTGCATGCAATGTAGGGCTTTGAGGAATGAGCTCATCATGGAATCCAGCTCTTGCCCAGTCATGCTAATGTACAAAATGGCATTTATAAGAAAGTAGCAACAGAAAGATTTTTCCAGTAGAAAATATATTATTTACTTACTCAGTAAGAATACCAAATGGTGATATTTTCTTTTTATTTTATTTGTTAGCCAGGTAAATCCAGTAGGCATGCGCCTCCTTTTAGGGGAGGGTGGCACAAGAGCCCTCTCTGGTTAAGGAACTTGCTTAAACCTGCACAGCAGGCAAACAGAGGCAGAAGGAGTCAAACTACAGGATGAATCTCATCTAGAAGCTCCTAGCCTTAATCCTCTGTGCTGT
This sequence comes from Protopterus annectens, assembly GCF_019279795.1. Lineage (NCBI taxonomy): Eukaryota > Metazoa > Chordata > Ceratodontiformes > Protopteridae > Protopterus > Protopterus annectens. Next base: position 1,989,274,073 of record NC_056741.1, read on the forward strand.
AAGATAATTCATACTGCACCCCATGAATGAACTAGGATGAATCCAATTAACTGTGCAACTTGCTATTAATGAAATCCAGATATCCAACTGGTTTTCTTGAACATACATATGAAACTTCAGAAATCCCTTCTTTTAACCACATATGCTGGCACAAAAGAAATACATAATTTGAGTGAGAGGGGGCTTATCCTAAAGGATTGCATTTAAGCACAGCTCATTCCTCACATGAGCGGATACAATGCGAGAATCTGGACATGCTAAATGGTTGTATTTAATTATATCAATCTACTCAAACATGTGGATATAATTCTGAAAACAGACAACACAATTCCAGAAAAGTGACTCTATGAAGGTGAATGTGAATTTGATAAATTATATTTCATTGTTTGTCACTCTATATATTCAGTCTGTTCTGATAACTTACACAGACCTGTGAAAAACATCAAGATAATGTGAAGGTGCAACTTAAACAGAAATAGTAATGATATTTTGAATGCACTGTGGAAGAGACTTCACTCTACCTGCAGAATAAAACTCATCAAAGGTGTTTATTAGAAAATCAAAATACAAGAAATTACATGGGGTGACTTTCAAAGTGAGTTTCACTATACAGCTTATAAAGTACTGACATTTATATAATAAACTTTAATATGAAAATCCAGTGGTTTTTTTTACACTAAATCAATAGGCAAAACAACAGCAAAACAGAAAATGTGCTTATGAAATAATCAGACTAGCTACAGATGAAGGAAAAACAGATTTTGGTGACCAAGACAGAAACACGATTCTTGACTCTCTGGTGAAGAAGGGTGAAGTCCTGACTAGGATCCAGATGAACAGAGTACAACCAGCAGCTGAAGTGCTCGAAGATGAGCAGGGGAGAGTGGGACTAAGCAACTTACCCAACTGGTGTACGTGTGTGTGAGGCGGGGGGAGTGGAATGGTGATCCTGGTCAGCTACACTGCTCATATGTAAGCAGTGGCTTCAACAACAATGGGCATCAGTGACAGTAGCCTATGTAGGTGTATGTGTGGAAACGTGCATACTAGGAGAGAGCATAACACCCCTACAGTGCTTATGTCAGTCGCCAGGGAGCTAGGTTAGGGATCTGACCACAAAACTTCTGTATGGCAGCTCCTAAGGAGGAAGGAATAGCATAAAAAATATGACCGTTTTCAACTGATCAAGGTAAGGAAATTGCAGCCATGTGTGCCCTGACCTAGAATAGGACCAGGCTGTTTCAAGTCTTTCTGCAGCAATCAGTGCAGTTGCATGTTGCATAAGTTGTACATTATCATCTCAAGCTGCACGCACATACCTTGGCCAACTTTGCTCATCTGTTTAGGCAAATACAAAATGCTCAGGCTAAGTTTGGGGCCTTCTTAAACTTTGAATTTACTAGTACAGTCTATAAAAGCATATTATTACTATACTGTGTGACTATCTACAAACAAAGAACATTTTAATAACTAATTGTTTCAGGTACAAAGCTGGAACACTGCTAATACACATATGGTACATTAAATGAAATTCAATGAATATTTATTCATTTTCTCCAAAGAACACTTAAGCCACTTGCTAACGCTGTTAGCCTAGTAAAGTTAATTTTTCCTGAGTTTCAATTTTTTCCTTTTTTCTCTATTTTGTTACAGATCTGTTTTTTTAAATAATAATGTTTTTGTTATACCCAATAAAACAATCCTTGCTACAAAATTGAGAAAGCACAAGGGGGAAAAGATCAAGATAAGAAAAAAAATAAGCTGACCTTAATTAAAAATATCACACAAATTGCTAAAACTATAAATACACACACCCAAGCTACAAATTTATAGTAGGATTTATCAGAAACACACCTTGCCCTCATTTTAAGTGGACAATCAGGCAGTGATAGAAGCCAAATTCGACAAACCAGTAAAGTCAAAAATCCAGTCAAAAGACTGGGGGGGGGGGTCATAAGCATGCATGTAGGGTTGTCTGTCTTCCCCAAGGGATCGTGACCTCTGAGATGAGTTCCGACTCAGCCAAGCTCCTTGTGGTCCTGCAGAGTGGTGCTAGCAGCAGAGAGACAAGAAAGAGTGACTGCTACCTGATTTAAGTATTTTTTACTGCCTTTACATTAGCGACTGCATATTCTCGCCGAGAAACGAGTTTGTAACTCTTTTCATGTAGTCCAGGGAGGTACATCTCAGGTCATTCACACCAGCATGGGCAATGACAGAGTCATATTTGTACTTGCTTTGGAGTGACTTGAGTGCATGTGTTATGTGGCGGATCCTGGCACCCAACAGGCAGCTTACAGTGACCTTCTCCTTGCATTATTTGCTTAAGTGTTCTTTGGAGAAAATGAATAAATATTCATTGAATTTCATTTAATGTACCATATGTGTATTAGCAGTGTTCCAGCTTTGTACCTGAAACAATTAGTTATTAAAATGTTCTTTGTTTGTAGATAGTCACACAGTATAGTAATAATATGCTTTTACAGACTGTGCTAGTAAATTCAAAGTTTAAGAAGGCCCCAGACAGCCTGAGCAGTTTGTATTTGCCTAAACAGACGAGCAAAGTTGGCCAAGGTATGTGCGTGCAGCTTGAGATGATAATGTACAACTTATGCAACATGCAACTGCACTGATTGCTGCAGAAAGACTTGAAACAGCCTGGTCCTATTCTAGGTCAGGGCACACATGGCTGCAATTTCCTTACCTTGATCAGTTGAAAATGGTCATATTTGTTATTGCATTATTTGCTTACCTGCACTTTAAAGTAATTTTTTATTGTTTAATTTAACTATTGAGGCTGCCCACTCAAGTGCGCTAGCCTGTGCAAAGCATTTACTGTGTTTTCCTATCATCTGTTACTGTCTTAAAAAAAAAAATATATATATATATATATATATATATATATATATATATATATATATATATATATATATATATATATATATATATCCTTGTTTCCCGCCTTTTCTGAGCTAGAATAGTCCTGAATTCAGGTTTTGCTGTATTCTGGACTTTAGTACAAGCTCCTGTGTTGCCCATATCCCTACTTGGATAGGAGGAAGCTTCTCTGTTCACCAGTGAGAGTGGGGAGCTTTGAGCAGCCTATCTGTCCCTGGAGGAGTGGTCTCAGCCCAGAAACTAGTTGTTTATTGGCCGTTTTGGGCTAATTCCTAGCTCTTTCAAGTCCCCTGCTTTAAAACCAGCTTTGGCGCAGTTTTTGCGCATGTTCCGACTCAGCCAAGCTCCTCGTGGTCCTGCAGAGTGGTGCTCCTAGCTCTTTCAAGTCCCCTGCTTTAAAACCCGCTTTAGGGCGATTTTGCGCATAGCACAGCATCGGGCAGCGCCACTTAAGCAGATTTAAACTATTCCTGGCTCCACAAAGTCTGCTCTTCACTTTTTCCCTTAGAACTGCTCTAAATCTCAAAATAAGCACTCTATTTTCATTCTAAAGCCCTGCACTTGCTTGTATAAGTAAGCTTACAGGTAAACACTAATAAACTTAAGCACTACACCCTCTTGTACTCCTTTTAAGTACTTGCTCCCTATTGGTCCTTTCTGATCAGTCAATAAGTAATTCCCTATACTATTCAGGCATGTCCAAAGGTCAGTTTCGGGTTTACTCCTCAGTCCAGCTGGTGAATCTGGGAATCTTGAGGCAATGTTACAACTGCCTTATGTACACAGACCACCCTCTCCTCCTCCCAACAAGCTCAAATATATGTGAGAGATGCAACTATATAGCCAAACTGTTGGCTGAGCTCTCTCAACCCAATACTGGCACAGCCGGACAGGAGGAAAAGGTAACCACACACACCACAAATCCAGTCTCACATAGACCTATCGCATCAGCAAACCAAACACATAAATACACAAAAACATACTCGGAGGATCTAAACAAAAATCTGCCTAAGCAGCAGGGACCTCCAAAGCAACCCCTACCATGCAACAATACCCACGTAACACATAGCTCACAAAGTCAGTGTGCTTGTAATAGGTGACTCTATTGTCAGACACACTGACGTCCCACTCACCAGACTGAACAAGGAGAAGGTCACTGTAAGCTGCCTGTTGGGTGCCAGGATCCGCCACATAACACATGCACTCAGGTCACTCCAAAGCAAGTACAGATATGACTCTGTCATTGTCCATGCTGGTGTGAATGACCTGAGATGTACCTCCCTGGACTACATGAAAAGAGACATAGAGGAACTCTCTGATCATGTAGCCCAGGCCGGTATGACCCTGAACTTGAGTAGCATCTTGCCCTCACCAAGAATGATGCCACAGTATAAAGACAAAATGATCGATTTTAACAATTGGCTAAAGTATTGGTGTCATTCAAAGGGGATCCAGTGTCTGTCAGCCTGGGATGACATGCTCGACAAGCCACGTTGCTTCACTAGGGACGGCTTGCACCTGTCACCTCTGGGTTTTCGAATACTGGCAAAGGCTCTTGCCTTCCCCATAGTGCCTTTTTTAGGCAAGGCTCAAAAGACAAACCCACCTCCATAGACAACACAAAGAAAAAAAAACTAAGGGTAATGCTGCTCAACGCCAGAAGTCTAAACCTCAAGATGCACGCACTCGAGACTCTCCTCAGTATGGAGAACATTGATATCTGTGCAGTAACAGAAACCTGGTTCAAGGCTCCCGAAAGCACCCCAGCACTGCCAGGTTATACCTCATACCATGCTTTTTGGCCCCAAAACTCGGACCGAACCACAAAAGGAGGGGGAGTATCCATATTCATCAAAGATACCCACACCTCCAGGTTAGTGGCACTGCACGAAGCATGGGAGACCATCCATGTGCAACTAACAGTGGGCAAAACTGCCTTTCAGTTTGTAGCCTGCTACAGACCACCCTCCCAAACACAGGAACCCCACTTGGCTTTCCTGAGAACACTGGAGAATATGAAGGTCTCTCCAAACACCATTATATTGGGTGACTTCAACTACCCAAACATTGATTGGGAAAACTGTTCAAGCCCCAACACCCTCGCCCAACGGTTCCTAGAATTTATAAACTCAAATGCTATGGAACAACTGGTCACCACTCCCACAAGAGGGGAAAACATATTGGACCTGGTTATCACCAACATGAGGTCTCTATGTTCCACACCAGAGGTATACCCCTCATTGGTAAGATCAGACCATAAATTAATCTCACTGGACATCCATATTCCGTCCCCACCCCCAGCCAAGGAAACCACAGTGAAGAACTTCTCAAAAGCAAACTTCACACTTCTCAAAACCGAAGGTGGAATCCTTCAAAGCCCCCGGGCCAGTGTAAAATACGGCCCAAAATGCAGAATCCTTTACAAAAGCATTCTATGGACACCTACAGGAATGCATGGAGCATGCTATCCCGAATAAAACCAAGACTCACTCCTCCAAAGGCAGGAGACCTGTCTGGTGGACCCCGGCCATAAATAAGCTCTACAACAGGAGGAGAAAGCTACTACATGATAGAGCAAAATCCCAAACAGGGAAGGCATCTCTGATCAGTACTAGCAAGAAACTACGATCTCTCATAAAATCATCTAAGGCCAGCTTCGAAAGAAAAATTGCACAAGACACTAAAGATAATCACAAGGCCCTCTTTAGTTATGTCAGGAACCTGGGAGGCAACTCCCAGATTTGCTCTGAGATAGTGCAAAATGACAAAAAAATACACTGAACCCACAGACATTGCCAACATCCTGGCAGAAAGGTTCAGTGCAAACTTCTCCCCCCTTCCCCTCCAAAAGAGCAAATGTCTATCCCAACAGAGTGTAGCCTCCCTGAGATCACAGATGCACAGGTGAGAGCTGCCCTCTCCAAAGCAAAAAACACAGCATCAATGGGACCAGACGGTGTCCCTGGCTACGTCTTACATGAGCTCCAGAAGAATTAAACCCTCACATAAAGGCCACTGTTCAATCTCAGCCTTACTACAGGATATGTACCCAAGGAATGGCGTACAGCAACAGTGGTCCCGCTCCACAAAGGTGGTGCCACAACGGACCCCAGAAACTATCGCCCTATAAGCCTGACTAGCCTGGTCTGCAAGGCTATGGAGCGCATCATCATGGAAATCATAAACAAAGACATTGGGAACCTCCAGACACTGGATCCTACCCAATTCGGCTTTGTTAAGGGCAGATCTTGCCTCTTGAACCTGGTCGACTTCTTTGAAACAGTTACCAAAGCCATAGATGAAGGGAAGGTAGTCCAAACAGTCTACCTGGACCTCGCAAAAGCCTTCGACACAATACCCCACTCAGGCATCATAAATAAGCTCACCAGCTTAAATATCAACCCCTATGTCACAAGATGGGTTGCAAACTGGCTCAGGGATAGAACCCACATGGTCAGAATTGCAGGTGCCATGTCAGACTCTAAACCAGTTACAAGTGGCGTCCCACAAGGCTCAGTCCTGGGACCACTCTTGTTTGGCATATATTTCTCCGAGGTACAGGCTAACACGGGTGGACTATGGCTGACAAAGTTTGCGGATGACTGCAAACTAGGTGCCATAATCGACTCTCTGACTGACACAAGCATCCTCCAAAAGGGTCTCAAAGAGATGGATAACTGGTGCCAGAGCCATGGCCTAAAGCTAAATGCCAAAAAGTGCATAGTCATCCCCTTTGGGAAAAACAAAGTGCCCACAAATTACCACATAGGTGATAATCCATTAAGTACGGAAGAAGTAATTAGGGATTTGGGGACCCAAGTAGATAGTAATCTCTCCTTTGACAATCACGTTGCCAAAGTGGTTAGAAAGACCTTCTATATAGCCCACCTTATCACGAAAGGGTTCACATCTAGATCAAGAGAGGTCATTGTGCCCCTCTACTCATCACTTATCAGGCCCATAATTGAATGCAATGCCCCATTTGGGATGCACCTTACCCAACCAACAGCAACTGGAAAGACCCCAAAAGTACCTCACCAAGAGGATCAAGGGATTCAAACAGATGCCCTATGCAGTTCGGCTAAAGAAACTCCAGCTCTACTCAGTTGCATACCGCCTAATCAGAGGCGATCTGTGTCTGACGTATAAAGCCATGTCCAACCCAAAATTAATGGACATGCTCCACCTCAGGAAATCCAAATCCCTTAGAGCTACATGCTCCAGGGACTTGAACCTCAGCACAGAAATAAATAGGACATGCTGGAGGGACAGATTCATATCCCAGAGGCTCCCCTCACTCTGGAACAAAATCCCAATCCATGTTAGGCAGAGCCCCTCACTGACCCTATTCAAGAGAAATCTTGACGAGTAGATGGGAGATCGTAAGTTACCCCTGGGATCTCTTCTGTGTTCCTGCTAGACAGAGGTACAGTAAGCTAACCTTAATAGGGCTACCTTCTGTGACCTACTATACAGAGGCACAGTCAACTAAACTAAAAGGGTGGCAAAAGCAAACACACTCTGGCTAGGCTTATAAATGCTCTAGGGCAGATAGCCTAGTATCAACCTATGAACCTATAATAAGTATCATGGGTACAAGTGCAAGTAGAATTGGCCATGGGTGGGGGAGGGCTTCCAAAACACACAATATAGTTATCTGTATCTAAAACTTTTAAAGAATGACATCAGGGTTAAAATTTCAGCCTCTTGGTCAGTTTAAGAAAACGTAAGTGGACTGTCTGATGGACCCTTTTCAGTGATATTGCCAGCCAGATTGGCATACAAGTACTGTTAATAAATTGCAGTAGAAATATTTGCACATTTTTGTTTGACACACATCTTAAGAACAGTAAGATAATATGCATGTCTTTCCAGTGAAGTATGATACACAGTACTGTACTGAGTAATTCTGAATAGCTAAGCTACATAAAACATGTATCTAAAAGTCTGATACAGAAGATAACATGAGAGCTGTAACTAGCAATGACAAGTGAATGTCTTGTACGTAAGGTTTCATTTAGTACAGGAAAGCAACTTCCCATTAGGTGTATAAGGTTTACAGGCAAATATGACTGCTAATACTGAAACTGACAGAATTTTAGGTTATAGACACCATTAGAAAAAAGAGAATGAAGACTGAAAAGGTGTCCTAGTTGCTGGTGGCATAGGTAAATAGTGATAATTGATTAGATGGCCTCTATGAGATGATTGTTCTGTGGCTTAAGCTATTTAAGAGGACTTTATTGTGTAACCAGGTGGGTACAGAGAGTTATGGAGTTAAGTTTTTATTCCTTGTCTATATGGCACAGGTAGATGAGGTCTCTTTTCAGTTTTTAATCAGTCTCTCGCCTTCGATTAAAAGTTCCCTTCACCATCACTTTTCATTGTTAATTGTAGTATCTTGTCCCTTGTTTCAAATTAAGTAATCAGACTTCTGTGAATGGATACCTACAGTTCAGACTGTTCTAATTGAAAACTTGCTATTAGTTAGTAGTACCATAGTGTTAAAAACATACATTTTAAAGTTTAAATGGATTCCATTCACTCTGCACATTTAAGACATTTAGAAATTAATACATTTAAAAAAGAAAAAAAAAAGAAATAATACTGCGGTGGTGGTGCTGCGGTAGCGCTGTCGCCTCACAATAAGATGTTGCCCTGTTCGATTTTCAGCTAGAGCGTCTTCTGTGTGGAGACATGTGTGAATGGATGTACCTTCGTTGAAGGTTGTGCGTCAGAGCTGGCAACTCGGCATGTAAAAATCTACTGCCAATAATTAGCGGACCGGTGTTCCGCTGTGGCGACCCCTAACCGGGAAATGCCAAAAGACACAACAACAACATTTAAAAAAGAAATGTACATTAGGTTTACTCCACCAAAGCATTGCACTGGTATGGTTCTCTCTCATGCTGAATGAAACTATAATGCTTTAAACAGTACCTTCTCCCTCCTTGCCTTCACATTTCAGCAGACACATATCAGTATGAAGAGTGCCTTTATCCACATCTTTTTTCACTCTCTGTTCAAGTAAAAAGAGGGAAGAGTAAAGTACAGTTCATATTCACTGTTAGATCATCAGAACAACATCTCTCTTAATTACTGTAAATGTTAAAACGTTGCAGCCTTATGAGCTATTCATATTCTAAGTCTTACTTTAAACTACTTTTAATACTTACTGCATCTGTAGCCTGGCCATAACAGCATTTATTTTAAAAGTCAAGGTACTAGTTTTTTTGCAGTACTGCATACATGAAATGTTTGCTACATGACTGCAAGTTTGTAAATAACCTACTATAGTTTCTGGCAGAAACAAATACATAAAAGGATAGGTTTCTTACAGAATTCTTTACTCAGCTACTACACAGGCAAAGGTAAATCTATTTTCCTACATGCTAAACTATAAACCATTTACAAGTCATTATGCATTTATATCATGCAAACAGTTGATATTTATTTTTATAGAAGTTTAACACACAACAGCTAGACTACACCATTATTGTGTCCAGCAATCGGATCCTGTATCAACAAAAGCAATGATGTGCATGACATTCAATAACTGTCAAATCACTATCTGAAAAGTATGGAAATGAAAAACGAGAGTTTATAATGCTATCCCCATCATGTCTCATTATACTGATAATATAAGTATCCAAAAACACCACCGGTCTGGTAGATAGGCTCAACTGAATGACTGCTCGACTCGAACAGGAGACACTGGATTTATTGTCAACACAATAACTGACAACAACAAAGCTGTACAAGATACATAAATTCAAAAGAACCCTCGGTTCTTTTTTGGTTTGCAGTGTGATTTTTCAGTGTTGGTTCGTGGATTTGCGGAATAAACAATCATCTGGGACTGGCTATCTGGCTTGTACCTTTTTTGGATAGTAGTTAGCATTGTTTATAAAGCTCTTAAAGCTTTGAGTGCGTTTTCCCTTCTCATTTACTATATTTCTTATATTTCTAATTGGCCGCTCTTAGGCCTGGTTAGTCGTAATTCGTCTAGGTGTGGTCTGTCTAGCCTTCGAAATTTATATAAGGCTTGTACAGTAAACCATGTTGTATAGATAAGGTTATTTAGTGACATTTGTCGTTTTTTTCTTAGTTGTATTTTTCTAAGACTGTGTGCGATATATCTTGCCCTTTTAGGCTTAGTAGTGTTCATATTAAATAAGTTTATTAGCAGCAATCTGTTTTTGTTGCATAGTCTGCTAGTGTGCTATCACTTCTGTGTGTGAATGTGTTTAGCCTACTTTATTAAGGCTTGCCTGTATTTGCTATTGAGAAAATTTACTGTTAAAGTTTTTTGCATGTTTACAGTAAAAATTCTCTGTCTGTACTATGGCTGATCAAGGTAAACATCCCAAATCTGGATTCAAAAAGTGCCCAAAGTATGGCCAGAAAATGTCAGTCACAGACAGCCACATCAACTGTGTTTATTGTCTAGGGGCTCTGCATTTGCAAGACAATTGTGCCATTTGTCATTCCTTCTCCTCTAGGGTCCTGCAGGAAAGGAAGAGGAAATTAATCGATAGAGGCTTGTTGAAGCCTTCTTTTCAGGAAGCTTTGAGTGACAAGGATGGTTCTAGTCGGTCTTCAAAGTCTTCCAAAACGTTGGACTCAAGAAAATCGAAAAGGTCATAGACTTCGGCTCCACTGCCTTTGGAGCTGACAATCCTTTCCTTTTGGAGCCGGTCCCCAGTCTTGGAACCAGTCTCCGAAGCTCCAGAGAGTCCTATTTTCCAGTTGGTACCACTTTTGGTACGATCGGCTCGATCTTCTATCAGCCTGTCGGACCTGGACGGTGTGGTAGAGAAGCTGTTGTCAGCACCAGCATTAGCCAAAATGATACTGGCTTCGACCAAAATGGCTTCGGAGCCGAAGACCATTGCATCGACTATTACTATTCCTCCTCCGAGCCATGCTGGTCCTTTGGAGCCGGAGGAGGCAGACCTGATGTTAGTGGAACCCTTGGAGCCAACACCTGCTCCAGTGTCTTCGGCTCAGTGTACTTTGATGTCCTCAATGGCTATTGAGGAATCTAGGAGCCAACACTCTCTGGTCAGGTCCGGGGAGGACAGTCGAACCAGCTTGTCGGTTCCAACTTTGCCTCTAGGGGCCTCGGCGTGGATGAGCTCAGCTCCTACCTTGGGCTCAGAGCCCACTGTCCCAGTGCGGGGTGTCGATGGTTTCCTCGGATCAGTTGGCTCCCTCACATCACAGCAGAGGTGTGTTTGATGCCATGAGGAGTGTCATGTCTCCCAGGACATCCTTCACCTCAGGTCTGCCTGCCTCCTCCCCAAAAGTGCCTGTGTCTGCTTCTGCATCACATGTTCTGACCAAGCGTAGAGACCCAGAGACTCAGGAAGCCCCAATGGGTGGCCCATGCTCTACTGAGACCTAACCAGAGGCCCCCACTGATGAGGCTCCCAGGAAGAGATTGTGCAAAAGGAAGCACCTAGACTCGCCGCAGGAGTCTCTTACATCGGATACGGACTTACATGAGTCAGAAGGGTCCCCACAGTCCCCTCATTCGCTGAGATACTTGAGATCCTTAGGCAGAGGGATGACTGGCAGTCCAATGATCCTACTGAGGATGAGTCTGTTCTCCTGAAGGCTTTCGGGACTCAACCCTCCACCTCTTCCGTGACCCCGCCCTTCGATGAGTTGATGCAGCTGGTCTCACGAAAGGCATAGGAATCTCCGGATAATGTGGAGTCTGTCCCTAGGAGGCCTAACAAGTTTATTTCTGCCCCTCTGGACAAAACATATTTAACTAAAGTTGTTCCGGTTGATGCCATGGTGGTGGCAGCAGCCACCAAGAAGGAAATATCTGAGACTTCCTCGTCTAACCATCCTCCTAACAGAGACACTAGGATTATGGATGAATATGGGAAGCGCATGTTCAGTTCAGCGACGTTTGCTCTTCGTTCACTGAACTACTTAACCCATTTCACTAGATTACAAAGAGATCTCCTTAAGGAGTTGGGAGATGCTCTCCAGGGTAGAGTGGCTGCAGAAGCCTCCAACATAGTTGCTGCCCAGGTTGCTACCTTTAATTCTATTGTCAACTCATCCATGCGTCTCATATCCTATGCAGCTGATGGAATGAGTAGGGCAGCAGGCATAGGAATCGCTCTTAGGAGACATTCCTGGATCCGCTTGTGTTCCTTCGCAGAGCCATTCAAGTCATCCTTCATGAACACTCTCTTTGATGGCTCATCCCTTTTCGGGCCTAAAGTGAAGGAAACCTTAATCAGGTGTGAACAGGACAAAAAGACTCTGTCTGCCATCGAGGTCTGTTTTTCCACCCCTACCCGACCCTATCTCAAAGGTCAAAGGGAAGGAAAAATGTGGTTCCGAAAAATGCAAGGAGCCTTTCAGGACACATGTGGTAAACCTCCCTCCAGGGGCAGAGGAGGGGGTAATAATGGAAGACGCTACCCTCGTGGCAGAGGGGATCCGCAACACCAGGGTGAAAGAGATCACTTCTCTGGGAAGCCCTACCAGAGATCCTGAGAGGAGGCCTGACCGTCCTGCTCTGGAGGCAGTTGGGGGTCGCTTGTCTTTGTACCCAGACACCTGGCTCAAAATAACAAAAGACAGCTGGGTACAAAGTATAATTTCCAGAGGGTATTTCATTCCTTTCGCCATACCCCCTCCAATAATAAGAAAAATCCCGGACGTTCCACCTATTTACAAGGAACAGGCAACTATAGAGGTCCAAATGTTGCTAACAAAAAGAGTCATCCAACCAGTCCCAGCAGACCAAACAGGGTCCGGAACTTACTCAAGATTCTTTTTGGTTCCAAAGAAGACAGGGGACTGGAGACCCACATTGGACCTCAGCAGATTGAACCAATATGTAAAGAAAGAGAAGTTTCGGATGGTCACGCTTCAGTCTATACTTTCCTTTTTAGGGAAAGACAACTGGATGTGCTCGCTAGATCTCAAGGACGCATACTACCACATAAAAATGACCAGACCATCCAGGGATCACCTGCGTTTCGGGCTGGGAACCAATCACTACCAGTTTTGAGCCCTGGCCTTTGGTCTCACTACAGCCACCAGAGTGTTCACCAAATGCATGGCAGTGGTCACAGCTCACCTGAGGTGTCTAGGATTCCAAATGTTTCCCTACCTAGACGATTGGCTCCATACCACCACCACCAGGCATCAACTCATTCAAGCCAGGGAGTCCACTCTGTCACTCTGCAATCTTGGCATTACAATCAACTCAGAAAAATCTGCCTTGTCGCCATCGCAGCATATTGTTTTTATCGGGGCAGAGTTGGACACCACCACTCTAAGACTTCCATTGGAAAGAGTCACTCTAATTCGTCAACATGTCAGCATCCTGTTATCAAAACACAAAGCACCAGCATCAGAAGTTCTGAAAGTATTAGGCATGATGGCAGCAACAATTCTAGCCATACCACTTGCTCGGATGCACATGCAGGTTCTTCAATGGCTGTTGTTCACTCAATGGTCTTACCAGGAGCTACCTATGGATCACAACATACTGATCACAAATTCTTGCAAGAAGGACCTGCAGTGGTGGTTGACCTCACTCCATGTCATGATAGGACGCTCATTTGTGCTACCCCCTCCAGCAGCCACTCTGACCACGGACGCCTCCCTGATAGGGTGGGGGGAGGCATTTTCAAGTAAAGACTGCCCAAGGCACATGGACCGACCAAGAGACACTTCTGCATATCAATGTCCTAGAAATGAGAGCAGTACTTTTAGTGTTGCAGTACTTCCAGGACTCTCTTCCTATGGGCACGATTGCGATTCAGACAGACAACATGTCAGTGGTCTGGTATTTGAACAAACAAGGAGGAACCAGGTCTTATCCCCTCTGTTGAGAGGTTCTCAGAGTTTGGCAGTGGGCTGTTTCCACCCAGTGCTTTCTGTTAGCAACAAACATCCTGGGGAGATCCCATGTGATAGCAGACAAATTGAGCAGGGCAATCCTGTTGCCCCATGAGTGGTCCCTCAAGAAAGAAGTTGCGGACAGGATTTTCCGCAGATGGGGCCAGCCTTTCTGTGACCTTTTTGCCAGTCACATGAACACAAAATGCAGAAGATACTTTGCCCTGATTCCCCCTCCGGGGGAAGCCCCAAGGGACGCACACGTACACGATTGACCTCCGGGTCTCCTCTATGCATTCCCACCAATCCCACTGATACCCAAATTACTACAGAAAGCAAAATCCCTGGGAAGGACCATCATACTTATAGCCCCTCACTGACCTCATCAGATTTGGTTCCCCTTCCTTCGACTTCATCTGGTGGAGGATCCTTGAATCCTGGACCTAGTTCCAGACCTTTTGACACATCCGTCAGGCGATCTTCAGCCTTGTTTCCATAACCTTTCCAACAAGACAAAACAGATAATTTTGTCCTCTCATAAATCTTCTACCAGAAAGCTACATCTGAGCAAATGGAGGAAATTCTCTATATGGGCCTCTAAAAATAATATTGATCCTTACGAAGCTCCTATGGCTTCCATATTAGAATTCTTGACTATGACTTTCAATAAAGGAACCGCAGCAGCAACAGTTCGGGTTCAACTGGCTGCTATCTCTAATTTCATCTTGGATTTGAAGGTTTGAATATCATGTCTCACAAGTTATCCTAAGCATTTCTTAAAGGGGCTTTTCATATAAGGCCACCTGTGAAATCTCCCTATTCCCCATGGAATCTAAATTTCATGCTCTCACGTACAATTCTTCCACCATATGAACCAGCTTCATCTTGCGATCTCAAATTCTTGTCTTGGAAGACCATTTTTCTGATAGCTATCACTTCTGCTCGCAAAGTGTCAAGAGCTTCAGGCTTTATCCATCAAGCCTCCCTATTTGATATTTCATGCTGACAGAGTTTCACTTAGAACAAATCCCTCATTCTTGCCTAAAGTTTGCACTGAAACCAATCTCAACCAAGTTATTGATTTGCCAGTTTTCTTCCCCAATCATTCTAACAATTTAGAGTATATGCTGCACAAACTTGATGTGCACAGACAGCTCAGATTTTATTTGGATAGAACAAAAGATTTCAGGAAATCAGACCAGCTTTTTGTGTCATTCTAAGACTCCAGAAAAGGGAGACCAGTGGCTAAAACAACACTGTCTAAATGGTTATCTGAATGTATCATCTTTGCATATTCAGCTGCCAATATGCCTTTACAACACAAGATCAAAGCTCACTCAGTCAGAGCGGTTTCTACATCATCTGTATTTTCTGCCAGACTTCCCATCGACAACATCTGTGCAGCAGCCACTTGGTCAAAACCTCATACCTTTATCACTCACTACACAGTTGACAAGGCCTCCAGGGACAGGGCTTCCTTTGGATCCATGGTCCTGTGAAATATATTCCTGTGAGCCACCCAAGGTTGATGGTGCTTGGGACGCTACCCAATATTTAAGAATGAATGGCGAGGTAGAACAACTTCACATAAAGAAGTTATGTACTTACCATAACATTCCATGTGAGTTGTTCATCTCGCCTTCATTCTTACGTCCCTCCCTCCTTCCCCCTCCTGGGCTGATAGATGACCGAGATGCTGGATCCATCTTGGTTACTCAAACCTTCTCATCCTTTTCTATAGGAATATAACAATGGCATATGGTATTAGTATACACAGCAAATAATTTCGGAGGTAATTTACAGGTGCATCATGGGATAGGGACTTGGCCTCAAGCTATTTGAAGACCTCAAGTTTTGCAATTGGCCGTTATCGCAGCCAAGGGATTGGCTCCGAACACTTCAGTAAAGAAGGAAGGCAAGATGAACAACTCACATGGAATGTTATGGTAACTACATAACTTCTTTTTTTTCAAGATAAAAATTGTAGATCGGCAGTTGCGGCAGGCTTGAAAGGCGGGGTGACCAAAGCAAAGCTTGGAGAACCATAGTAAGGTCCCATGGGGGGAACAGGATTTTTGACTGGGGGGCGTAACCAAAAGGTGCCCTTGATAAAGGCTTTACACAGTCTGGAATAGGCTACAGAGGCAGAATTCTCGCCCACATGAAAACGAGATATGGCAGCCAACTGAACTTTGACAGTAGAAGAACTAGCTCCATGTTGAAAAATATCAGCTAGAAAATCAAGAATGGCGGAAATAGGAGCTGTGAAAGGGTCAAATCTCCTTTGAGAGGCGCAAAAAGAGAAACATTTCCACTTGCTGTGATAAACCTTCCTGGTCAAAGACTTATGAGCAGCCACCAGAATAGATCTAACTGAGGAGGATAGTCCAGGAGTCATAGCAATCATGGGAACTGGAGCAGCCAAGCAGTGAGCTTCAGGCTGACCAGATTCAGGGGTGAAGGGTGCAAAATTAGATCCTGAATGGGATCGCTGTTTGTTGATATACCAGACCACTGACATGTTGTCTGACTGAATAGCAATCGTTCCCAGAGGAAGAAAGGCATGAAGGGCCTGCAACGCTAGAAGGACCGCCCTCATCGCTAGGACATTTATGTGCAAGCTGGTCTCTATGGGGGACCACAGGCCTTGGACTGTCCTGCCCGAACAATGCCCCCCCACCCGATTTGGGAGGCATCCGTGGTCACTGTGGTTTGGGCCGGGGTTGGAACAAAAGGTCGTCCCTCCAAAATGTCCGGAGAGCACATCCACCATATGAGGGATGACTGACAGACTCAACTGAGTTGGATTGGATAGGTCAATGGCAGTTCCAACAGGGACCATTCTACAGCTAAAGTCCACTGTAGAACTCTCATGTGTAACCGGGCATACGGGAGAAGAGATATGGTCACCGCCATCAAGCCTAAGGCTCTCAACACCGATTCCACCATTGGTAGATGAGAGTGGTACATCAGGGAAACATGCATCCTCCTGTTCTGAACTCTCTCCGAGGTCAGGAAGATTTTGCATTGAAGAGCATCTATCCTGGCACCAATGTAGTCTATCACCTGTACAGGATCTAGGAGAGATTTGGATGCATCGACTGTGATCCCCAAACTCAGGGCAAGAGTCAGGAAATAATCCCTGGTTTGGGAGAGTAGACGCTTGGTGAGAGCAGTGAGGAGCCAATTGTCCAGGTACGGATAGACCTGAATCCCTTGAAGCCTCAGGTGAGCCGCTACCACTGCCATCACTTTGGTAAACACCCTGGGGGCCATGGTGAGACCAAAGGGTAGGGCTCGAAACTGGTAATGATTGACTCCTAGCCAGAAGCGGAGGAACCTCCTGGAGCTTCTGTGCATTTTTATGTGATCCTGGTGGTCTAATGAGCACATCCAATCGCTCTCTTGCAGGTACAGCAGGGTGGACTGTAATATGACCATCCAGACCTTCTCTTTGGCAACTGACCGGTTCAGGGTAGAGAGGTCCAGAATGGGCCATAAGTCTCCCATTTTCTTTGGCACTGAAAAGAACCTGGAGTAGAAGCTTGATCCGGACTGATCTGGGGGGATGGTTTTGATGACTCATTTTTCTAGCAGCTTGGAAATTTTCTGTGCTGCTGCCTCCCTTTGCGTGGGTGATATGTCTGGGAGGTGTCTGGGAGATTTGGGGGAACCGACAAAGGGGATAGAGTATCCTCTGGATATGACTTGAAGCACCCAGCAGTCTGTTGTTATGGACTGCCATGCCGCTAGGTGCAAGGACAATCGTCCCCACCTGCCTACAGAGTAGAGCAGTCGGGCAAGCCCTCAGGGTTGCTGCCTGGGTCTGTCCGAGAAAGGTTCTCAAGACCCAAAGTTCCTCGGACCCCCCTCTGCCACTGGGCCGGTGCCCATTCTGTCCCCCTCTGCCTCTGGGGGAAGAAGAGCCCGGAGTGTCCCGGGAATACTGTGACTTCTGGAACCACATCTTCTTTTGCCCTCTCTGGATCTGGGAAAAGGACCTTTGAGGGTTACAGAAGCAGATCCCGATGGCAGGCCCTAACCAGGAAAAGCCGAAAGACACAAACAAAGTGGCAAATCATTAAAGAGTGAAGTTAGAAAATAATAACAGATATTTGATTTTCAGACTTTACATCCTTCAGGAAATTAATGCTAATGCAAAACCTTTTATTCTATCAACTTTAAGAGCAATACTTAAAAAGTGTCCTATTTCTGCATTTTTGTCTCATTTTTATTTCTGGCTTTGTCCAGATTTCTTGCTCTAACAGGTTGAGAGATATGTTTCAGACATACATGAGTGAAAAGGAGGACAAAGAGGGCACTCAGAAATAAGAGTTGGAAAAAGTAGTAGCAGTTGCAGTTTAATAATGCAGGCAAATGCAAACAACTGTACTTATACCAAAACAACTCTGCTGCGAAATATCAGACGGACACAGCGAAAGTAATGGAGATGGACAACACTGTAGGAAAGAAGCTGCTGTGAGGTGTTGATAACAACTGGATCAGATCTAACTGGAACCATGTGCAGGGTAGTGGCAGCAAACAATTCTGAGGCATATACTAACAGGGAGAGACTTCAGGAGTGAAGAAGTAATATTTCCAACCCTAGCTTGCCCTGTTCAAGCCATACCTTGATTAATGAGTGTCATATCAGAGGCCATAAAAAAGGGGAAAGCAGGATGCTGAAAAGAGTCCAGAGGAAAACAACCAGGAGGATGTGTGGGATGCAGGTAAAAAAAGATGAGACTATGGGAGCCAAAAAGTACAGTTGTGTACACTTTCCATAAATGTAGATGTTCGAGTGTATTCACTGTTGCAGTC
Source organism: Protopterus annectens (assembly GCF_019279795.1). Taxonomy (NCBI): domain Eukaryota; kingdom Metazoa; phylum Chordata; order Ceratodontiformes; family Protopteridae; genus Protopterus; species Protopterus annectens. The sequence goes on from NC_056741.1 coordinate 1,989,292,670, forward strand.
ATCACATTTGGGTTATCTGCCTGCATGTAGCCCTCAGCCGGCCTGAATACCAGAGTCTTCGGATTTCTGCGTCGGATGCTGTCGCCTCTTCCATGACATCAGGTTGTCAGGGGTATAAAACATGCAGTCGACGCCATTACATCAGTTTTTCTTGCCCCAGGTGTCAGGTGCCCCCACAATAGGAACCAATTATATGGTATGGAACACCCCCAGCAAAAAACAAATACACATGATATAATATACACCAAACAAGGAGGAAAGGTAAAAGTCAAGAGAAGTCAGGGGGCTGGAGGGAGGGCAACCAGGACTGCAACAGTGAATACACTCGAACAACTACATTTATGGTAAGTGTACACAACTGTACTATGTTCTTCGTGTTTCACTGTTGCAGTCATCACATTTGGGTTGATTCTCAAAGCTAAGGAAGGGTGGAGGTAAGTTAAAGAGCATTAGGGTTAGCAATAAGGCCCTGTAAGACTGCTGTGGCAAATCCAGCTCTGGATTTAGAAAAGACAGGCAGGTGGTAATGCTTGGTGAAGGTATGTACACAGCTCCAGGTTGCAGCTTCCAGGATGTCCCTGGTAGGGACTCCTCTGAGAAATGCTGTAGAGGTAGATGCAGCTCTGCTGGAATGTGTTCTTATCTCCTGTGTGTTTGTAACAGAAATGGATGCAATGTGCTATCCATTGGAAATGGTTTGCTTTGAAATGGCCTTCCCCTCTGCCCCTGCAGCAAAGCTAACTAGCAGCTGGTCAGATTTTCTGAGAGGCTTAGTCCTGTCCAAATAGAATCTAAGCTGTCTGTGTACGTCCAGAGAATGCAGTATCTTTTCCCCTTTATTATGAGGATTAGGAAAAAAAGTAGGCAAATAAATGGACTGGTTTAGAGCCATACTAGACACCACCTTGGGCATAAAGGATGGATTAGTATTGAAGGAAACCCTGTCCGCATGGAAGATAATGAAGGGTTTCACTGCCATGAGGGCCTGCAGTTCAGACACTCTTCTTGCTGAAGTGATGGCTAGAAGTAAAGCAGTTTTCCAAGAAAGGAATTTCAACTCTGCTATAGCAGCTGGTTCAAAAGGGGGAAGAGTGAGTTTTTCCAATACAAAGTTATGGTCCCAGGCTGGAGTGGGAGCTCTCCTGGGAGGTCTTACATTTTTGTCCCCTCTAAGGAATTGTTTTAGCAGGGGATGAGAGAAGAGATGTGGCTCAGTATTATAATGTGCTGATATGGCAGAGGCATGAATCTTAATTGAAGAGAAAGATAGGCCCTTGTGGAGCATTTCTGTTAAATAATCTAGAATATGAGGCAAGCTGGGCACCGATGTGCCCATCCCCTGAGCCTGGATCCAGGAACAGTATCTTTTCCACTTTTCTGAACAGGATTTTCTAGTACTAGGCCTCCTTGCCTCAAGAATGGCATCCAGCACCTGCTTACTGAGGGTTGCAGGAGGTGAGCTCAGGGAATTAGCCAGGCTGCAAGGTTGAGGGTTTGAAGCTGAGGGTGCGGAACCGGACCCGCCTGCTGGGACAGCAGGGAGGGGGTCTGAGGCAGGTGACAAGGTTGCAGCACTGTTAGACTGCGCAAAAGGGGGTACCAGTGCTGGCGTGCCCAGTCTGGTGCAATTAGTATTGTCCTGGGCTTGTCTTGTTTGATCTTTAGTAGAACCTTCGAGAGGAGAGGTACAGGGGGAAAGGCATAAACTGACAGGCTTTCCCAGGTAAAGGACAGGGCATCCACTTTCCAAGTATAACTGTGGGGAGTTCTGGTGCAGAATTTGTTCAATTGGTAGTTCTGTGGGGAGGCAAACAGGTCTACCTCTGGTGTCCCCCATTTGTTCCTCAAGAGCTTGAATATTTTGGGTTTCAGTTTCCATTCGTGTGGGTCCATGAGATCTCTGCTTAAGTCATCTGCCAGTGAATTCAGTTTGCCTGGTATGGAATTGAGCTTGTAGGTTCACTTGGTAGCTCAAGGCTGTGTTCCACAGAGCCATGGCTAGTCTACAGAGTGGGTAGGAATGGGTTCCCCCCTGCTTGTTTATGTACCACATAAATGTGGTGACTATCTTTACCAATAGTTGTCCTGGAAGAAGAAGGTCTTTGAAGGCTGTCAGAGCATTCTGCACAGCTAACATTTCTTTTTGATTGATATGCAGGTGCATCTGTTTTGGGTTTCATTTGCCCTGAATGCACTGCCCTGCCATGTGAGCCCCCCCATGCATAGTCTGATGCGTCTGTTTTTAGGGTTTGGGTGGCAGGGGGTAGAGTGAAAGGGAGTCCCGTGTTGTGGTAGCAGGCCTCTGCCCATCAAAGGAACATTGCACTTAAACAAGGAATGATAGGAATCAGTTTCCAGGTCCTGAGAATGTTGACTTTTTAGATACCACTGAAGCTTCCTCATATGCAGTCTTGCATATGGAATTAACAGAATGCAAGAGGCAATGAACCCCAGGGCTTACAGGATTTTCCTTGCAGATAGCTGGATTTTTGTGGCCAGTAGTTTGATGTAGGTTGTCAAATAAATGTGTTTGTCTCGAGTGAGGAATGCCATCTGGAAAGTTGTTCAAGCTTGCTCCCAGGAATACAATCTATTGGCAGCGCAATAGGTGTGATTTCTTCTCGTTGATGGTGTACCCCAGTGAAGTTAGAATTATTTTTACAAATGCCAGGTGTTGCTATAGCAAGTCCTGACCCTCTGCCTGAATCAGGCAATCATCCAAGTAATATTTCTCTGCTTGCAAAATGCAATGGCTGGAGCTAGGCACTTTGTGAATACCCTGGGTGCAGTAGATAAGCCAAAGGGAAGTGCAGAGAACTGATAGTGCATGGATCCTGCCCTGAAGTGTAGGTATTTTCTGCAGGATTCCCTTATTGGGATGTGCAGGTGAGCTTCTTTTAAGTCTAGAGTTGCCAGCTAGGCATCCTTGGCTAACATAGGAAGAAGCTGTTGAAGAGTTAGCATTTTGAATTTTGGAACCTCCAGAAAGGTATTGACAATAGAAAGGTCCAAGATAGGATAAGAGGAGTTTTCTTTTCTGGAAACCAGGAACAGTCTTGAATAAAAACCTTGTTCCCTTTGTTCTGCTGGGACAGGCTGATTAGCTCTGATACTGAGGAGAGAGAGCACTTGTTTTTGGGCCTCCGCCCACTGGTTTGGGGGGAGGTCTGGCCATCCACTTGGGGTTGGGAGTGAGTGGAAGTGGAATCTGTAGCCTAGGGGAACTATGTTTAAAACCCATTTGTCCTGGGTAATGAGTTCCCAGTTTTTTGCATGCAGGGCGAGCTTTCCTCCTAAGGGAGCAAGTAGTTGAGCAAGGCTTGGTAGAGTTAAGGATAAGTCATTGTGCCATTTTTCCATAGGGGTGGCTTACTACTCCCTGCTTTGGAAGTAGGGGTCCTCCACTGCTTAGATCTGTGCATAGCCTGAGACTGAAGTCTTAGTGGTCTGCTGCTCCTGGGTTTGGACTGAGAAGGCCTGGAAGGGAATGGAAAGGATCAATTCTTTAAAAGCCAATGCCTACTGAATCTAGGTAGCTGTACAAGTAAGAAATCTTTAACCGTTTACATAGATTTAGCTATTTCCTCCATCCTTTTGAGGACGACTTCTGCTTTGTTGCCAAAAAGGCGCTCTTGGTTTAAGGATGCATCCAGTAATTTAGCTTTAACATGATCTGGCAAGTTTTGTTCCTTAAGCCAAGCATGCCTTCTAAGTACAGACCCAGTGACAGCAGCCTTGCAAAATGCTTCTAAAGCATCAAAACTACATTGCAAAGTATGTTTACCTACTTGGTCAGCAGAATGCATTAACTCTAGCACAGTCAGGAATCAACATCATTTTCTGTTTAATTAATCCCATAATATGCTGCTGATACTTTAACATATGAAACTGGCACCTTAAGGCCCTAATGGCCAAAGTAGCAGAAGTATATACCTTCTTACCTCATCTGTCTAAAGCTCTAGAATCCCTATCAGAAGGGGTAGGATTTTTGGCAGTAGTAGCCTTAATGCCTTTTGGTCCTTGGGAAATGGTCTCTGGATCCGCAGTAGGATTCTTGAAAAGGAATTTGTGAGAGTCAGGTACTCTGTATTACCTGTCAGGTTTCCTGGGAGCTGGAGGCAATGTGTCTGGGGTAAGGCTGGATTCCAAGAAAACATCACTTACAATCTCCAGAACAGGAGGGATAGCTAGAGGTCTGTGTTGAGACAGGTTTAAAATGTCCCTACGTCTCTCTTTGGGCTGAGAATAGTCCTGGCTTTCTCAGTGGAAATGCTCCCTAAGGGTATGCAAGGTTTCACCAAAAGAAAAATCTTCTGGAGGGGAAGCAGAGGGAAAGGAATCCTCTGTATCAGAATCCTCATAAGTAGACAAGGGTAAATCCTGGTAGTCAGAAGAAACAGAGATATCAGATTCCTGATCAGAAGAATCAGAAAGAAAATCAGTTCTAGGTCTCTTAGAGGGGGAAAGGCTGGCTTCCCCTAATTAATGTAATAAGGTCTTCAGCCATTCTAATAATTTGTTTTTGAGGCAAATGGGCCTGAGAATGCCCTTTGGTCGTCGGCTTTCTTGGCTTAGTGTGAGCTTTAGGCCTAAGGAATTTGGCATTCTTAGCTTGAAACAAAGTCATCAGTTTAACATGAAAATCGGTAAGGTAGGCTTGAATACACCCTCAGAAGCCAGTGCCTGCACAGCGGCTCCGGACCCATCCAAGGTGGAGACATCTGCAGGTTCCACAGTCGAAGAAGCATCTCGCGGCATACCAGACTCCAAATGGGTCTCAGTAGAGGCCTGCGAATCTGTAGTAACGGAAAGCGCCTCACTGAGTACTGGTGGACTGGTGACTATCTTATCGGAAGAGTCGTCGGCAGGTTTGGACCTAAGCGGTCTGTCTCTGTCTTTATCCTTACATTTTTTCGGAAGATCGGCAGTCGGATGGCTTACCTAAGCCATTTCGGAGTACAGAGAACGAAAGTGTTTAGCTACAAAAATAGCCCGACGACAAATAGTTCGGGCATTGGACAAGGCACGAAACCGACAGCTAGGGACGTCGTGGTCTGGGACTAAACAGGTGACACAGTAAGAATGAAAATCTCTATGAGGTATTAGCTTTCCACAGACAAGACAATTGTTAAGTTTTTCTGACATCGGTTAGAGCAAGAAAAAAGGATCCCCTTATCTTTTTGAAGACTTCAGGTCTAAAACTCGGAAACGAAAATTTCAGGAGTCAGCCAACCTGCACTTGCGAACTGCTTCTGCTTCGGGCACCGCACAGCAAGAAAGACTGATGTAATGGCATTGGCTGCATGTTTTATACCCCTGATGACCTGACGTCATTGAAGAGGCGACAGCATCTGACGCAGAAATCCAAAGACTCTGGTATTCAGGCCGGCTGAGGCCTATCTGCAGGCAGATAACTCAAATGTGATGACTGCAACAGTGAAACATGAAGAACATCTATTCTCACTACAGACTGGTAGAGACAGTGAGGATGGAATACAGATGTACAAAATCACACTAGGGAGATATGAAGTGATACCTGGAATAAGAAGAATAGAGGAGGAGGGGCACAAGAACGTAGAAACCAACCACTCCCTGGACTTATGAAAATACTTATTTGTGGAAATAGATATGGACCCATGGAATGGACTACTAGAATGGGTGATAGAGACAGAATGCATAGAGTCATTTAAGAGGGCATAGGACAGGTAGAGAAAAGGTGAAGGCAAGTGGAGAGATAGAAAATAAGTACAAAATCAAATGTCAAACTAAATAGATTTTCCTTTTGTCATCAAGTATATGTAACTTGATGGAATGGCTCTTGTTAACCGAAGTACAAAAAAAAGCAAACATATCTTTACCATACAAATCTAAGGCCTGTTTTTTAGTTCACCGGATTTCATTTGGCTTTTTACTAGGTGGACTGCACTACACAAATTCATGGCTGTCTTTAGATTGAACCCATAGAATCAAAACAAAAATGACACAGACTACACTGTGTTCATTTTATTGCACTGGAAATCAGTACAATTAACCTATAGACTAAACAACAACTGTAAAAATTTACTACAATAACAGTATTTAAAAGAACTTTAACTTTCTATATTTTATTTGTACATCAAACTAAACAAGTCTGATGCTTTATATCAGACTGTACAGCATGGTAAAATACTTTACATAACCAACACATTTACAAAACAAATAAATTAAACACAAAATAGCCAAATCAATGGACTACTACAATATTTTTCTTATGACTATTTGTGTTTGTATGCACCTGTAATACAGCTAGCATCTGCTAAGACCAATTAAATTCTGAACTATTCAGTATAAACCTCAAATTTTATCCAACCAGCTTCACGAGTTAACAGTAATGAAGCTGCAGTTTAATGAGGCTGTTCCAGTCTTCCTCATATACAATGAAAAATGGCAACAGCAAGACATTTTGCATACTTTGCTTCTTAATTAGGGAGCACATGCCTCCAGAGTACTATTACTTCTAATCATATGAAGGTTGTAGCTGTCACCTTCTGAGACAAGCCACCTATCTTAAGAACGCCAACGCACAAAAAACACTTGCCTTGTAATGCTTAGATGAACACCATGTAATAAGGAGGAAACGTGAATGGAAAGATGCACATACACCTGCCAAGTCTTTAGCAAGCCTGTCTTTCTTGGGAGGGAAAACAATATGCATTATATTACATCTTTCAGGCATGTGAAGGCATACAGAAATACTAGATATTGTTTCAGAATTACTGAAATTTTCTCCTAAAATGTCTAGTTAAAAGACCTCATAACTAAGATAAATATACATATAAGTCTCATCACTCTGTGGGGTCAGTGATGCCTGAGAACACAGGCAATTTAAGACTGACTGTGTAACAGTAGCAGAAGCAGTCAGTCATGCCAAGACAGCTTTTCTCAGTCAGTGACATTAACTGCTCTGCTCCCAGAGGTGTCTGCCATGAAACAGATTGCACCTAACAACAGTAATACAGATCATATGTAAAACTGGGTTTTCACAAAACTAATCAATGGTAGGGCATGGAATGCTTAGTAATGACAATAATAATAGATTGAGAAGCCTTACAAAGTTGCTTCTACAGAAAATGCTAGAGAAGAATTCCTGCAGGATAACCACAGTTAAAAAAAAAAAACAGAACACTACGCTACTTTAGAATATTTGCAGCTGCACATTTACACTGTACTTTGAAGTTAGTTATAATAAACGCCATCTTCCCACCACCACTACAAAAAAGAGACATAATGCAGAGAGCAGAGTCAAAAGCTGGAACAAAATATTTAAATCCTGAATTAATTACAGTCAGAGGCAGTAGCTGCAGAAGAGACTGTTGTCACAGCAGTAATAGGCTACTTCCCTTTACATAATAAACTTCTGATATGAAAGGCAGGAGACTAAAGAATGTTTAGGCCAACACACAGAGTACCACATCAGTTCTCTACAAGTGAGGCATTTTATTTTCACGGAACTATCTAACCCAGACTTTCTGACTGCCTCCCATCCAGACAACAGAACTACCATGGTCCATACTAGCATCCCTTCATATCCTCATATCCCAGATGTGCCTTACATGAAAGTGGGAAAGCTTTCTGTAAGCAAAAAATAAAAATAAAAAACAGGTTAGCAGCAATAAATCTGATCTCAAGCCTTGAAGTATTATATGAAACACTGAAGTCCCAAATGCAAAGGCAGCAGCTATGGCTCAAGTCAGACAAATAGTGGAGAAATAACTACTCCATTAATATACTGCTACAAAAAATGCTACAGGAGTAGTCCCTTACAAGCATGGCAGAATCCTAAAGATATCATACCTAAATTAGTAAGCAAACAAGAAGAGTTTTCGGTCAAAACATTATGCAGTATATCCCTGTGATATTGGACAATGACCCTAAAGCTGTAATTTCCTATGATAATGTTCTGTGAATGAATGCTCTGGAGACAAAGCAACCATGGCACAGGTACCTACAGCACATTCCTAAAGCAGGAAGTGGGGGAAGGATAACCTCTGACAACGTCCGGACATCAATTGTTGTGGTTACTTCATTCTGATGAAGTTAGCTGATGAAAACGTACAAGACAACTGTAGCAGCGTTATTTGTGTGAAGTCTACCTTCTGTGGTTTGTGCAATAAAAGTTTTTCGTACATTACAGTTGGAACAGCTGTGCCTTTTTTCATTTACTTGTTTGCGGTTTGGCACAGAGACCACCTTCTTTGTGTTTAGTAGTATTTATTTCTTGTTATAAAATTTACACACCAATTATACCATACTGATTTATGTTTGAATGTTTCATTATATTTATGATGGACAGTAACATATAATTCAATACAGCTATTTAGATTAGAAAGCAAATGACACGTCATGGCACTGGAATCACAGAGAGGACAGTCTCATTTGAGCTTTCCCACGCTGTCCATAAATGAGATTGTTCTTGGTAAAATCCCTATATATGGCACAGTTTGTGGGCATCAATGACATGTCAGACTATCAAGTAGGAAAAGACACATGGAAGGACATAGGCCGTAGAAATATTTACAAAATCTGCATCTTTTGTGAGCAGAAGGACAAATTGTTCTAGGCAATTAGCAAAAACAAAATTCATGGATCATTGAGCATATTTTTGATGGTTTTGCACATTTTTCAGTTGGAAGACATGTAGTTAAAGCCACACATAAGTAAAGTGTTAGGTTTAATAGTTATAACACCCACAAAATGGCGTGAAAATGTTGAGTTTATTACGTTTAATGACCAGAATGACAGTACTAATTATTTTATCATTCACAATGGGTGAAACTGGAAACGGGGCACTTTTTCAATCTCATCATTATGTTAGATAAAGAGCACATATGTTTTCATACAACATTTACAAAAGGAGACATTTCTCAACAACTACCTTTATAATACCACAAGCATCACTCATCCTTTATGAAGTGGAATGTTACATTGGGAAAATGTATTAGTTTGGTCTGCCTCATCAGTAAGTATGATAAGAAGTGTTTAAGTTTGTTTTTGAACATATGTTATGTTGGCAATACTATGGACACAATTATAAATGAAATGAGTAACAAATGAAGTTCCATCCAATTTTTCTATATTGTTATTCTGTCATGGCAATGGCTCTTTTTCTACAGCTTTCACCTTTCCGATTTCTCCTGAAATGAGACATGCTGGGGATATCATGTTAAATAACTGAAGATTGTGACAGGTAATCAGGATTCAATAGAGATTATTGGTGAAGCATCTACATTTCTATACAAAAAAGTTAACATTAAGTCAGTTTTTACAGAAGATGGGTTATATAAATTTTACTTCACCTCCAAGTCTAATTGGGACCAATTGCTGCTATTTGTGAAAATTAAAATTGTGCAGATACATTAATGAAAGTAGCAGTGTAATAATAAAACATTTTGGGAAAGAAATTACTGCAAAGGATAGATTCACATGCAGTTCAGAAAGGGTTGTTTATTTAGCAATGTGCTGCTCATATGAGGGTGTCTATGTAAGCAAAACTACTAGAAAGCTCTCAGAGAGAATATACAAATGTGTTTCGGCATTTAGAAACAAGGATAAAGTGAACTCACCAGTGAAGTATCTGAATGTATGTACTGATTTCAAAAAGTTTATTTTTTAGATCACAGTTATTGATGGCTTACTGGTGATTTTAAAAACATTATTGAATGTAAAGTCAGATGGCAGCTTGCTTTAGCACAGACAGAATCCTTGGATATAATGATGCTATTAACGTTAATTGCTTATTAAAAGCAAAAATAATATAATTTATATATTTAAATAGCATTATTTCTTTCACACATTTCTAATATTAATATGTACATTTGTTTGTTAGCTTGAATTGTGTTAGCTGATGAGTCATGTGACTTCATAAACTTATGTATACGGACAGCAAATTATGCATGACTTGAGTGTTCTGATGAAGTTATTGGTATTATATTAAAAGAGCAAAAACATCAACCTTTTACATTTTGTTTGGTCTCCTTTTCTTTGGTATGAAATTTTTTTGTCCATGTTTCTGCCTAGCTTAACTTTGTGCTTATTGCAGGACATGGAAGGGGGCCTATATAATAGCGGAGTCTGACAAATGTTATTACATCTAAAAGATGCTGATTAGCATCATGTGGAATCTGATGAGAAACAGGATTACAAATATACAGATAAGGTCCACTGACACATGACTGCACGATAGGTATTGAAACCAAGTATGGAGAAAGTCATATTAATACACAAACTGCTCTTAAGCAATCACACAAATGTAGATTTCTTTGAGTGTGAGGAAGGACTAAGGCTCTGACAATTTTATAGTTTAGACCTCTAGCATTAAAGCAGTGTCACTTTAATGTTGACCAGATTGGAATTAGTTATGTTGGGATATCCAGAAGTTGAACTCTTCCTAAAAAAGGTACAATGGGGATAGTATTTGTTTTAGCCAGTATATGAAAGCCATAGAGAGAGAGGTGCGGGTTGTCACTGGTGGAGGAGGTAGGCCTGACAAAAATCACCTCCCACACTTGTACACAATGGAGTCTCCCCTTGGAATAACACCAGATGAACAATTTTGCAAATTATTAATTTTTTATAGTTACCTTCAACCAAATAATTACTCCAGTCCTATATGATAGTGTCAATCTCACACATGTACTTTAACAGATATTAATCAGAAGTATGTCACATACTTTTCAATCTCACATAAATACAAATATTTCAAAGCACAGGCATTAATGCCCTTCTAGTCTGTCAATATACCAAAACAGTTGTTCCCATAATAAGCGTCCAGGCTGTTCTTAAAGATATACAACCTAGAGCTTGCTTTAATGTGATTTGGTAGTCTGTACCATGCATTATCTGCTCTCTCAGAGAATCAACTAGTACACACCTCATTCCTATAGACTCTTCTACATAGATTGATGATTCTCTACTACTTTTTGATAACCACAAAGATTCCCAGAGATAGCCATCTCTAAATGCCTGTATATCTGAAAAAGATTACCTATCAAGTATCTATAAGAGACACTGTACAAGTTCAGATATTTTAAATTTTCAAATCCATGGATGCTCTTGGTATATTTCTGCTGTACTCTTTCCAGTTCACTCATGCTTGTTTTCTTATAGTTTCCATATTGTTATTCGATTCTCAAGTTTGGGTCTAATGTAATTAACAAACATTGACTTCATTTCAGATATCCTAGACTTTATAAATCTTTTTACACAACCTATAGTTCTATAACTGCAGTTGGTTGATATGATTACAAAAACTCAAAGCTGAAACAACCCACATACCCAGGTCCTTAAATGAATCCATGGTTTCAATCACTGTGTGCTGTATTAAATATTCATCTTTCAACTTATGTCTCCCAAATCTCATATGCTTACTTTTTGACGTATTTATCAGTATATTATTCTCCTGTGGCCAAATGGCCAATTTAGTCAAGCCCTTTTGCAGACATGCCTTAGCTGTAACGCATGTAATCAGTTTACACAATTTCAGGTCATCTGCATACAGACTGTACAACACCTCAGATGAAAAAGATAGTTGTGAAATATGCAATCTAAACAAGTAAGGGCTTAGGACAGAGCCCTGTGGGACACCCTAACTGTAACCAAGAATTACCTGTCCAGTTGTTGTACAATACTTGCCATGTCTTATTTGTAAACCATGCAGCTATCCATTTTATCAAGAGTAAATCAACACCTAGTTGTTGTAATTTATTGAAGTGTTTTGTGTAAGACCCTGTCGAATACTGAAGTTAAATCTATATAAATTACATTCATAGCGATTATATTGTTATTGAACATCATGTTACAGGTGGTAATAGATCTATTTTCGACATATGCATGCTGATGTATGGTTTTAAGTATCAATCTTTCCAGTTCTGACAATAACATAACCAATATTACCTTCTCCATTATTTTTCTACAACATGAAAGTAGACTTAAAGGTCTATATGACTATAGGTTTGTACTACTCCCCTTTCCCTTAAAGGCAGGTTTAAAAAGCACGTCTCCAATCTTGAGGAAACTCCTCCATATTTATATGACCCAGTAAACAATAGATATAATGGTATGATAAGTTCTTGCTGAAAAGTTCTCAGATCATTACTACTTATTCTGTCTCCTCCCAGTACTTTGTTTGGATCCAGTTTGCATAGTTCTTTTTCAATATAATCTACTTTGATACCAGTAACTTAGGTTATCTGGATATCACTAGAACATCAACGTATCACCCCCCTTTTTAGAGACTGTTTTGCATAAGACTTTGTACATATATCTATACCTTGTTGTGTCAGAATTAATTTTAGAATCTACACACAGTTTGTCAAATTGTACGTCTTTAGTCCTTCCACATCTAACATATCTATAAAATGGTTTCCTATTATGCTCAATATCTTTATATAAATTTTCATCAAATTTTTATTGATCTTGTCTCACATTATACTTAATTTGTTTGCTCAGCTTGTTTCCTTCAGTTTATTTCAGTTTTCAAAGTTGTAGTTTGACTGCTTTTCCATTTTTTATATTTTTTGTCTCTCACCTTAATAAGGTATCTTGTTCTTATGGAAATATATCCCCCTGAATGAGTATGCCTAGATCCTAACATTAAACAATTTTTATTTTTTTATTTTTTTGCACTCAATCAATTTCTCTTTCAAAACTTTCCAAATTCCTTCTGCAGTTTTTCCACTGAAAGCATCACTCCAATTAGATTTGCAAAATGAATGTTTTGCTTTCATATAATCTAATTAATCTTCTGTGCATTGGTATTGATTTCACTTTGGCAGAATTATCTGGCAACAAATTAGCCTTTATAACCCCACGATCACTGCACATCAAAAGTGGAAAAACCTGACGTGAAGTAACAGTAACTTCTTTAGAAACACAAAGAATGTCTAGTATATCTCTTACCCTGGTAGGTTTTTTTACAATCTGAAGCAACTGTTGTTCATGAATATACGTTGTGATTAATTTCCTTACTAATGTAACTGAATCAATATAATTCCAGTCTGTTTCTGGTAAATTTAAGTCCCCAGCTAATATTATTCTTCCCTCCTGTGTTTCATGCAAGAAATGTATGAATTCCTGTAAAGCATCAGCACTTGACTTTGGTGATATGTACAGTCCAACAATTATGTTCCATGGTTGTCTTTTTGTCAGTTACTCAAACTATTGTACTGATGGTATCATTAAAAATGTAACAATCACAGGTCTCACAACTCTCTTTAATCCCTATCATAACACCTCCACCTGATTTTTTTTTAACATCTCTACCTGATTTTTTGTTAGAATGTCTGTTACAGTAAAAACATTTATACCCTGACAGGACTGGTTTCCAGTCATTGTTCTTTAAACATGTTTTACAAAAAACATCATCAATCTTGTTGGAATGTAGCAAATTTTCCAATAATAAAACTTTATATTAATGCTCCTAGCATTAACAACCATCAGAGATGAATCAAATGTTATCTGTAAACTGTTAAACGTTTAACTTGGCAAAAATCCTACCTTCTGTTAGTCAAATTATTGCAAAATATCTGCTGTAAAAATTCTCTTCCCTGATCTTCACAAATGCAATTACGTCTGAACACAGGACCAAAATTAGGCTAGGATGCTCTACAAATTTCCATTTTTTTTTAAAAATGGGACATTTTTTTCATGTAGGTATTTACCCAAAATATCTTTTCATTCATGGTGACCTAAATGTCCTTTCTAAATGTGGTTTGTGAAAAATAATGTCCTTACACCAGCGCAAGCTATACTATCTAAGGGGGCTGTAAGTTCTCTACTAACAGTCAGAGAGTCCTAGCAGATGAGGACATTTGTAATGACATGAATAAAAACAGACCCACACTTCCTTACATTAAGGCATTCTAAGGCTTGTCACACATCCTCTATTTTTGCTCTTGTCAAGCATAACACAATTCAGTGTTCATTATATTCTCTGCAAATGTGAGTAACAGTTCCTCTAATAACTGAATCTCTAATTACAACAATATCTTTTCTGTCCAGATCTGAAGACTCTTCAACTTCTAATACAGTAACATCTGCTCTATCGGTTGTTACAAAGGAATGATCTTTACCATCATTAGTTATTATTAAACCCACTGCTTTTATAGCATATTATATTTGCAAGCATACAATTCTCATCCAACTGGTTTTGTACATCAACAGTTTGAGCCACATTGTCAACATCTTTCTCCTCTTTTTTCTTAAATGTTCTCCAATCCATCCATGTTCAGCTTTGATTTCTCCCTTTTCACCTGCCCCTTGCCCCTTTTTTCTACCTTCTTTTTTGGAAACATGCTGCCTTTTTCTGTAGACTGTAGGTTTTCTGATAGAAAAAAAATGGATCCCTGTAAACTGTGTGTTGCATAAAAAAGCTGTATCCTTTTTAGTATGTATTCTCTTTACTTTACAGACATTTATCAGTTTCTTTTTCTTTGGTATTTGTTGTGAACTGTCTCCTTTCTTTATTTCCTTCTAAACATACTCAATTCTCATATTGCTGAACACTTGTGTCCAGAATTCCAAAGTTGTCAGGGCCATCATTTTGTTTCATGGGGGTTGAGTGATCTTTACAGATAACAGACATATCCTTTCCTAAATGTGTTCAGTTTATTCTTTATGTACATTATTTATCTAACCAGTCCAGTCAAATAACAGTTCTCCAAGCCGTGCTATTACTAAATAAGGGAAGAAATAACATACAGTATGGAAATAATATGATTTCAAATTTATCAAAACAACTTCAAACAAGTATGAACTTCTTTAGAAGAAGAATCAAATCAAAGTCATACCAGCCAACTGTAAAGTAACCACACGCAGCCTAAAGGCACAGCACTGCCTGTTCAGTTATAACACAACTCAAATGCCAGCCAACTTTTTCATCTCTGTATCTGCCCCGTCTTGAAATACTCACTTATATTCAAATTTGTGAGGGCTTCCTAATACTCTTGGTACTGTTAGGCTAAACATTTCACACATGTATCAGGCCATCTCTTTATTAAAAAAAAACATTGGTACAGTAATTATGCGCAAAACAAATTTTTAACACTGCTATTACACAGATTCTACTCATCCCATCTATCATGCTTAACCCACCACCTTGTATACCTATTTATGCATTTAATAAATAATTTACTTACTGTATTCAGCTGTGACCAGGTAATAAGGAAATAATACACCAAGAAGTTAAGCGTTATTTTAATCACACCTCACTGGAAGCCTCACATTAAATTTTCTGCACTTATCTCCTCAATATAAATTACATGAGACATAGCTCAAGCAATAAGCATAACAGAACTATACTGCTACACCAAAAGCTAATGCAAGAACTTCTCAAACTGTTCACAAAAAAGCACTCTCAGAAATTAAAATACAACCTTTTACTTAGAGACTTTTTTCAGAATGAATAAGAGGTTCTTACTGACACCAAGTCATTTTCCTCAATAAGTCACATAACTTTTTGATCCAATCAAAAGCTTTTTTTTTGCAATTAACAAACAAGTAATCCAAAAATCGCTTGTATATTTCACTCTTCAATTTTAGTGACAAGCTTTATATTGATGGACTCAATCAAACCTGGGTAACTGCTTGCATCTGGGTGTAACTGTCACATTTGTTTCTTATCTAAAAGTACTTCTAAAGCTTCTCTGATATGTAAAATCAAAAGACCTAAACAATACCATATGGATCTTCTAAACTGTTCAATGTCTCCACTAAATGGAATAAACTATCTCAACAACTAGATTCATAAATATTCAGTTTTAACTGGCCCTACAATGCTTTACATCAATTAAAAGGCACTTAATGTAAATTTCAGAAGCACCTATTTGAAAGGAATCTCAATCTATATTAAATCACACTAACATTTTCTTACAGTAGGGGAGGTCTCGCATAACACTTCTATTAGAATACTTAACCTTGTATACATAAACCTCCGGGTACTGATTAACCTTACTTCTAATTTAATCTCACAACACACAACAATCATGACTGGGTTACTACGCATGTGAAATTATAGTCCTCCATAATTCAAATTGTAAATGAAGCAACCAAATGAATAAAGTAATATTAATGAGATATTTAGCTTGTTTATTTAAGAAAACTTTCAGATCCATCATGTAATGCTTTCACTGCAAAGGCAGCAATCACTAATATATTACAATTCCTTCCACTTACCTGGTTTAGAACAATGCATTTACATTAATAACTCTGTTTTTATGTACTGAATATTGACTGACAATCTGATTATGACAATATATCAAAATAAATGTGGTGCTGCACTATTCAATGATACCATTTTTCAAATGATATATACTTTCACATTTCTTAACATTCTTCAGTATTTTCATACTTATGAGACCACTGCACCAGCCAGGGAACTCTTCATGATGTTGTTTGAGGTATCTTTTAACACAGTGAGTACCATAACGTCATGACAAAAATATACAGACATGTTTTGCAATGCAAGTAATAGGTGCACAGTAACATTCATCTCCAGTTCATGACACTGTAGTGAAAAACAGTATAGGCCTAAAGATATTTCATAACTCTGGCTTTTACCTACTTAATCAACCCAGTATAACTTTCACTTGTATCACCTACACTATGCAAAGGATGACCAATGCAAATCTTATGCTTATAAATGAAAATATTTTTTCTTGATATGTAGAAAATGTCTGATGTACAATGTTAAGTTGGCCATGCAGTATTTTGCATAGCCCACAAGTAAGACTGCATTCATCAAGTATTATCTGTCTGAATTTATTTGCACTTTCATTAAGTAAATGTCATGGTCCGTCTCTTCGCCTGCACAGCTGTATGCCATCCAAAAGCCTGTCACAAGGGTTGGTGTTCGACAGCCATTGGTTGGCTACCATCACTATAGTGAGGGATATACATGCCTTGGTACTTACAGGTGTAGGAAGCTATGCACCCCTCGTCCTCCCAGTCTCCATCAGTAGTCATACAAACTCGCCAATGCCCATACTATATTCCAGTCCCTTTTAAAGCTGTCCAAGATCTCCTAATCAGCAAAGTTCAGATAGGTCAGCCTTTGCCTTCTCAACCTGTAAGCACTGCTGGGTGCCCTTGACTTTAGTGCAACAAAGATGAATACCTCAAACAGAAGTCAGCTAAGCTGGAGCAAATATAAGCATCTCTGCCAATTGCAAAGTGGATGAAAAAGATGAAACTTTCCTTTTCATAATCCTTCTGTGCACAGGCCAGATGTGTATCAAAATACAGCTATGAATCACACAAGGGTGGGAAGTACATCTAATTTTCAAAAAAACAGCAGCAGATTTAACATATATTCCTCATTTATGTCTCCTTATCATTTCATTTGAGTATTACTTTCTCAGACTGGTCATACAATTCAGCCTATACACAAATGATCTCTGAATCATGCCTGAGCTGTGCTCAATCACAGCCAGCACAAATTCTTGTAATGCTTAATTGCAATGGCTATGAATACCAGCCTTAATATTTTGAGTTCAGTTTTTTAATATACCATCCATGAGCTATCATCACTGAACTATGACACTGAATCTCTACAGCTCAGACACAAAATGCAGTTTAGAAAAATAATCACCAAATGGCTTTTATAAAACAAATGGCATAATGGTATAAAACAATCTAACAGAGGGGTCCCTCAAATCAGCCTGAAAACTTCATACCACAATTTAACAAATTTAAAAGGTTAAACACAATCAATAAGTTATAATGGGAAGAATAACCGTTTTACATTAAAATACACTACAAAAGACAGAAAACTGTCACACAAAACACTAAACATAAAATTCCAACTAAAACAAAAAACAGATGTCACACACCACAAAGCAGGAGGAGCTGTAAATGGCACAGATAATACAGCATGTCCATGGATGCACGAGCTAGAAAAATGATTGCTTTACAATCCCTGGATGTGCAGTAACATCTACACCAACAACTGTTGTTGCTATCAAATCCAATATGTGCACAATATATGCAGTTAGAGGATGGGAACTTTTCTGCAGCACTGATCCTGTTATTCAAACATCTACTGATATGGTGAATAGCTGACACATATGCATTATTTAACATACTAGAGTACCAAGCAATGTACCTTTAAAAAGGTTCCACAAATGGACTACTTGTCTAAAGTATTTAATATCCCATAATACTTAGGAAAGTTGTAGATAAAAAAACATGTTGCAGTCTCTCAATGACTGAACAGACGTGATTGAAGCATGGTGCAGTGGTAGCTGCTCATCTGCAACAGTGAATTCTAACTTCCTGGTCAGATCTTGTGACACAACATATAATACACCTGCTGTTTTCTCCTTGCACTGCTTATCTGCATCTACTTTAGGCTACAGCTTTTCTACTTAATTATTATCACTTAAACTTGTAATAATGTAGAGACTTACATGTACCTGTATATTCCATGTAGAGAATGCTTTACTCATAAATCTATATTTTTGTATATGTACCATGTTGCCTTACAGCCCCGTACGTCATTGTAAAAGGTCGTCCACCAGCCCACTAACCCAGTTAATAAACGTCAAGGAAAAATGCAACTGATGAGGCATGTAGGTAGGGTTTGTTTGGTCACCGGACAACTCTAAAAACTAAAGAAACAACCAAGTAGCTTAGCTTGTGAATTTGGTCCCTTCTATATACTATACTACATAGTGGTATGGGCATCAGTACAATGCAAAACAATTTCTACTTTGTTGTCGGAAGGTAGCTAGGTAGACTAGTTCATATACCACTCTGGGCAAAAAGAAAGGGTTTGTTTTTAAAGCTTACCTGTCTTTGGAACACTAGGTGGATCTTTATAAAGTAACATCACCAGTAAAGAATTTATTTTCGTTGACATAACTGTAACTAGTAAAAGGATCCGAGAGGACATCCAAGGCCAACAGTACTAATAATCTCATAATGAAGTAAAGTTAATTTCTCTTTTGCCAACACTGATGATACAGAGGGATACAGCCCTGACTAGAACATACTTGCACAGAGTTCAAACAGTGGCAGAGGCACTTCTAGTGTGTTGTGGGGTAATAACAAGACTCAGCTTGCTCACCTATTCCAGAGGAGAGGACAAGCAGGCATTTGTGCACTTTCTGACTCTCTCTATCTCTGTGATTGAAATCACAGTGTAGACTGGGGTTCATATAAACAGTGCACCCTACAAGGAGGGAGCAGGGCCAATTGATTCCATTGCATGGGAAGGCATGGACCAACAGGACTGATTGCACACCAGCCCCTTAGGAATAACAAGACTAAAATAACAAAACTCTGGTTCCTATCATGTGGATGATTGCTGCACTCTACGCTAGCTTGACTCTCATCTGGTAATAAACACGCTGAAGGGATCTCACAAAAAGGGAAAAAAAGGTTCATATAGGAGCTAAGATGGCATGGCTAAATGGTTATCAAGGAGACAAGACACAAAGAAAAAATTATTTGCAAATTTTAGAGCCCCACATGGAGACTGGATAGTTTGAAATGTATAATAATTTAAAAAAATTCTTCATTTTGATATTTAAGGATAAAAGTTGTTCTACAGATAGACAGACCAAAACAGCTAAAAATATGTTTCTCCTAGAAGAATAAGCCAAATTCCTATTAAAGAACAATGTACTGTTAAGTCTCAGAATACAGAAACAGCATCTATATTTAAAGAACCTTTTTGACACTAAAAAGAAACTGTTGTCCATTTGGGTAACTCTAGTTTTCTTGCAGTTCACCTTCATGCTTTGCTAAGAATGGTCAAAGCTTCACTGAAAAACATACAGCTGTTGTAACTCAGCCTAACATCAATTTTAGTGTCAAATTCAGAGCTTTGAGGGCCAAACACAATAGCTTATTCTGCAACAGAAACTTGCTATCAAATAGGGGGTCTATATAATTATATATATATATATATATATATATATATATAATATATATAATAACAGTTCTACTACTAGCATTGAGTTTAATTGTTCAGCTGTAATTTTAACAGATCCATTTCTGGATAATAAACCCAAGAAATCTTCTGAGAGCTTTGCACAGCACTGTTACAGTAAGCACACTTAACGTAAGCACTCTGCCTGCCCATAGTCACCAGAAAGGGTAAGTGAGACTGCAGAGTTAGCATCTTCCCTCTCATAAAGACTATATCCCTCCTCTTAGTATCCTTTTTATCTACATCCACTTCTCTTATGTTCCCTATCATCTTTCAGTCCTTGCATCCATTCCCTATGTTTCCTATTTCCACTTCTTTTTCTACTACATGTTCTCAATGGAAAAAATGTACATGCTATAAACAACTGCAAAACTTTTAATAATTATGTATTTTCTACTAAGGAACGTTTTTCAACAATATGATTTGCACATTATATGCAAATGTATAAAATGTCTATTTCTTTGACTAAATGCTCTAATGCTCTAAAACCGTTTGTCTAGTAAAGTTCCTGGCCTGAAACTGACACGGTCCATTTGTATCGGGGTAGCCTGTTAAGAAATACATATAATATATAAATGTGTTCAAATAAGATCTAAAACAGTACTGACTTTCAGGGATAGTGGTAAAGCTTATGACTGTGCTGCAGGAACTAAGACTGATTAGTGACTTGAGAACTGAAGTGTTAGCCAGGGGAGTAGCCAATCCCATGTCTCTTTCCTTGGGAAGGGTGTGGGTTTTTGATGCAACTGAGCACCCTCTAGTAGACACTGGACAGTGATGCTACAGCTATGTGCATAGTGTTAGTTTCAGTAGTGGGGGGTATAGGGGTAAATACATCGAAACACACACACACACACAACAAACACACACACATACACAACACACACACAACAAACACACACACACACACCCTTGCACGAGTTAACCTAACCAGGCATATCCAACAATTGGAACATCTATGGAGGTTCCTCACTAAAAGAATATAGGGAGTAAGTAAAATGTCCTATGCAGACCGTCACAAGACCCTATCCCCAGTATTCTGTCTCCTACAGGCTTTTGAAAGAAAATCTATGCTTGGCATACAGGGCATTGTCAGACCCCACTCTGATGGACTAGCATATCTGCAAAACAAACAACACCAGAATTATCAGTTCAAAAGATTTAAACCTTGCCTGTGATATAAATGGGACCTGCTGGAGAGACAAGTATGTATCCCAGAGACTACCCCATCTCTGGAGCAGAACCCCCCATCCATGTGAAGCAGAGTTCCTCCCTAACCCAATTCAAGTGCAACTTGGACAATTGGATGGGGAACAGGAATTTCATCCCTGGTTTGGCACCTATGTCTCTAATGGACACAGGCAACCTGTAAAATAGTTCATCTCCCAGGCACCTGCTTGTAAATGCTTCATCTCCCAAGCCCCTCTTACACTTATCAAGAGTATCAGAACTTGTCAGATATTTGGGATGCATGGATAGGCTTAAAAAGGCCTTTCTGGTCGTTAGCCTAGTAAACACCTATGATGTACGTGGTGTTGCTGTGAGCTGTACTTCCAGTCAAGGATGATTCATCCCATATTCAGGAAATCAGATGAGTACAGACAGTGACGGTTATGGTGAAGGTCCAGGGACATTTTGAGCAGTACACCACTCAAAATGGGGTAACTTGTGATTCTCTGTATCAGTATGCAGAGTTAATAACCAACAAGTCCTGCTAGTTGGAATGCTGAGGTGTTGGGCTTATTTCTACACAAGACATTAATTTACGAAACATTACTTATATGAAGCAACTGACACATGGGAGAACACAAAGGCATTCACCACAGCCACCACCCCTTGCAATATTTGAAAAGGGTGTGGAAAGTGTACTACAACTTCCAAGCATTATATGGTCAACAAAAGAGCACTAGGTCCAGTCAAAAGAGTGAGTGTCTGCACCATATTCATCCTCCCTCCTCCCAGAGGAAATGTAATAGGGACGGGAAGCCAGCACACTGTCAGCATTCTATCCAAGGTACAGAGCTGGGTAAAATACTACTTCCCTCTGACAGCATTTTCTTTTAATGCTTACTGAAGGCATATCACAGTCACAATAACCAAGCAAATGTCACTGTAAGCAACTACTTATTTGGAAAGCATCCACACAAGGTTCCAGAAACAGTGTTATCTGTGGTGAAGTACTACCAAATGAATGAAGGTTTGTCTGGAGGGAGACAAAAAGCTGATGTTCAGATCAAAGGAGAAGCCAATTAAAATGTAAAGGAACAGTAATCAAAAACAATGCTCATTCTCCTAAAAAAAATTACATTGCTCTGCAGAATAAACTGATTACTTCTGAGCAAAATGAGTAAGATTAGACTAAGCAAGCTACTCTCTCCTTTGATTTCTCCTTGCAAGTCTGTACTACCCATTCTAAAAGTGCGTGTGCCTTTGAAGAGGTGGAGTTTTCCCCTCTTCCTGCTACTTCTATCTCTTTTACATCTTTGCAGTGCATCATGAACAGATCTCTTAATGTTTATATATATTTTTAGTTTATGATGTGCAATTCTTTAGACAGCTCTTCTAAACACCACTCTCCCCTCTTTTTTTTCTTTCCTTAGTTACAGTTTAAATGTTCGCATTGCTTTTAGCTACAGTGTATCACAATATATCAGGAGAAGGTGTTACTGGATATGTGGTGCTGCTCTGAGTTTCTGCATCCTGTGAAGATATGCCTGGAATTCTGTAGATGGTTCTTTTAATAAAAAGCAGTAACAGAGCCAATGCCTAAAAAGCTTAGCCGCCACAGATAACTTGTCCTGTACACTTTCTATTTTTATTTCTTCTTGCTGGTTTCAAGTTGTTGTTCCATCTCTTTCAGTCTATTTACATGTCACTTCAGTTTTACTTAGCCATTCCACAGATGGTCACAAGAGGCTGCCTATTCTCAGAACAAAGCTATTTAAATTGGAAAACCTAAATTAAACTGTATGTCTCACAGTGCACGCTGGACCATGGTTTATTTTCCTATCTTCATATAGTTGTTACACTAACTGTTAATTAAAAGAGACAAAAGGAGCCAGAAACTCATGCCCTATAAGAATGCAGACCACTGTCAATTTATAGCATTTGTTGACCAGGAAAGTCCGACTGGGCAGAAGTGCCTTTTCAATGAAGGCCCAAGGAGAAAAGCAAGCTCATTAATGAGTACAGCTCAGTTATTCTGATAAAATATTGCACAATGTTACATAGATGTAATCAGAACAACAATACAAATAATAATATAAAAATATACATTTAACAAACAGAAGAACACAGGATATTCAGAAATAAAATCATAGTATAATATTCAGATCAGAAGTTACAGCATGACATTGCATAGAATATTCACAAAACAATGTAGGTTCTATTACATGGGATAGGAGATGATGTATCATGAAGTGCAGTAAACCTTAAGTGTAAAATCTTGGCCAGAAGCTTTACTAGAGCAGAGCCAAGCATGTATAAGATGTTGGTTAAGTTCAGTTTTGAAGGAATTTATAGTTTTAATTTGTGCTGTTGTGAATGAAAGCGTTTCACTTTCTAGTGACACAGTGAAAAGTGTGTTACCTGCTGTACTTTTAGATTTGGATAACCTAAATAACAGTTTGTCCCCACAACAAAAACTTCCCTTAAGGGTATATGACATAAGGAGTGATTCAAGGCCTGGGCATTGTTCTGGTGTACTGAGTAGTTTATGGATAATCAGTAAGTGTGTGTAGGTAAACGTATATGACAGCTCTAACCAGTTAAGGTCTGTAAGTGCTGAGCAGCGGTACACCCTATGGGGCACATTAGTGGCAAATTTCACAACTTTATTATAGTATTGAGTCTGTGGGTTGCTGTGGAGCTTAAGCTGTTCAGAATTGGGGAGGCATATACTATGGTTGGGAGTAGACAGGCGAAGACCATCCTTTTCTTGACTGTATCAGAGGAAAGAGTTAGCTCAGTACAGATCGCCTAGTATTCGGTGGTTATTTTTCACTACTTGCAGTATGTGATGGTCAAATTTCATTTGGTTGTCCATAATATATAACTCCTAGCAGTTTGGTTTGTGTTACCTGTTCAATTTTTATACTGCCCTTAGAGATCACAGAGAATAGTTTTTTTTGGGTGATGTACTGTTTTGGGATGAATAATACATTTTGTTTTCTTGGCACTGAGAATGAGATGAAAGTTTTCCAGCCAGGTTTCATTTAAAGAGAAATAGTGTTGTGTATGTTGCTGAAGAGTAAAGAAATCTTTAATACTACATATAACAGCAAAGTTGTCAGCACACTGGACTCTTGTGGCATGCAAGGATGAAGCAAATAATTCATTATAAATAAGATGAACATTAAGGGGCCTAGGACTGAACCCTGACGCACAACAAGGGATATGGGTAAGAAGGAAGAATAGTCATTGTCTCATTCGATAGCCTCTTGCATGTTTGTCAAATAGCCAAGGAACCAAAGGGGGGGAGGTCAATGAGGCCTAATGATGAAATTCTGCACAGGGGGTTTTGGTGACTGACAGTATAGAAGGCCTTTGATAAGTTTAGGAAAAAGGTGGATACAAGGTTATCAGAATTTCTATTCGGGTTAACTGTACTGATGAAAGTGAGCAAAACTATAGTGGTAGTGTGATGGGGTATTACGCAGTGTTGAGTTGGAGACAGGAGATTGTATTGTAAAATGAATTTAAGAATCTGGTAGTGGAAACTTTTCCATGATTTTTGAAAGAGGTGATAGAATAGCAATGGGTCTGTAGCTGAACCATTTTTATGCAAGAGTATGACAAACTTTTTCCACAGTTGTGGGACATTGTTTTCATTTACCGAGTGGCTTACTAGGATGGATACTGGATATGTTATTGCATCTGTGGCAATCAATGAAATCTGGCAGGAGCTGGTCAGAAGCTAGAGTGGTGGGTTTGTTTTTGAAGGTTTTTTTTTTTTTTTTTTTATAACAGAGCTGGGGACAGACTTATAGAAGTTAAGACTTACTTAAAAGTTAACTATGTTAGATGTTTGGGTTGGTGGAGCTACGTTGTTGGGTGTAGTGGTTTTGATTAAAAATATACTGTTTGAACAAAGTAAGAGCTGCAAATTGAGGCAATACTTTCATTTTGGTTTGAGGTGGTTGGAGTACGTCGAGCAATTTTTGCCTGGTTTGAGCAGGCTAACTGATGTCTAGACAGTTTTTCTGTTTGACTTGTGCTTGTCATGGGTATGGTATTAAAGGATTTTTCTCCATTTTTATGTCATATATCAAACTTGATTTTTTTTTTTTTTTTTTTTAGTTGTTTGTGTTCTTGTAAGTTGGAAGGTGTTTTAGTTTTCAGGTAACTTTTCAAAGCTTTATCCTCTTTCACACATTACAAGTTTTGCATTATTGGAAAGACAAGGATCAGGGTTAATTTTGATTATTTTTGTTCAGACTGAAGCTAGTCTGAATATTTTTAGGAAGATGTCAATGAATTCAGAGAACTGAGGAATTCAAGGGAAGACGTTTCAGTGTTTTCCAGTCATATTGCTGCAGGATACTAATGAAGGTTTCAGTATGAATTTTGGTTAGGTTTTTAACCTCATTATAGTAGTCTTAAATTAGTATATGGGTTTGATGTCTAATTATATAAGTGGGAAAGTGATCACTTAAAGAGTTAAGGTACTGTCATAATGTCTTACAGGATGAATACTTTCCTGATTGTGACGCAAGTATCCAGTCCAAGGTAGCTTCCCTTGAAGTATGTTTGTTATATCTTGTAAGGGAATTAATTAGTTGAGTAAATACACACAGATGAATGCTATTTGTTGAATTGTCAGAGTTTAAGGTAATACAATCAACATTAACATTGCTTAGGACTAAAATTTCCTGATATATGCTGATGGAAATCTAGTACAGAATGTCATCTAGAGTAAATGTACTATTTCCTGGGAGGGAATATTCAAACAGCTATGATTATTCCATTGTTGGAGTTGTGCTTGAGGGATGTTATTAGTAATTCAGCATTCTCAACTTGGGATATGTTGGTATAGTGGGAGGTTAATTCAAATGTGGTTTTGTAATCATGGTTACCCCTCCTGTGTTTCTTGTTTTTCAAGATAGTGTTGAAGTTGTGCATGACTGTGTTGTTAAACAAGTCCGTCATCCTGCTGACATCCCCTGTGTTGGGGTGCCACTCCAAGCCTGTAGCCTGCACCTTCTCCCAGTTGGATAAAAATTCTTTAATGCAAGCTGTTTGCATAGGTTCTTTTCCCTGTTGTCCTCATCTTCAGAAGAAATACTCCTTTCTTTTTCTTTGAACTGCTCATTGCATAGTGCTTTAAGTTCCTCCACTGTGAGCATCATGGTCTTGTAGCAGTTCCTCCACATCCACCTCCTCTATGTCCAGGTGCTCTGCTATGGAAATGATGTCTTGCAGCACTTCAGCTGCTTCATCCACAATTTCGCCCTGGGAAAAGAAAGAAACCAGTTTTCTCTAGGCTGCACAAAGGGCTTTCTGCAACAGTCCATCCCAGGCACTTTGGATGAATGGCATGGCATGAAGAATGTTGAACTCAGTCTTCCAGAATTCATTCAGTGCTCTACTGAAGAATGGGTCACATCAAAGAGTCTTGGAAGAGTGCTTTTGTTTAGAACTTCTTGAAGCAGGCACTGAATTGTTGATCCATTGGTTGAATGAGAGGAGTTGTGTTGGGAGGCAGGAACTGATCCTTGATGAAATCATAGTCTATCTGAAGAATTTCCTTTAACTCTCATAGGTGGACAGAGGTGTTGTCCAGAAGCAGAAGAGCTTTCATTGTCAAACTGCTCTCTGTCAGGTATTTCTTGACACTTGGAGCAAACTCCTCGAAAATCCAATCCTTGAAAGCTGAATGTTCTACCCAAGCTATAGTTTTGATTTCTACATTACATGTAGTTTTGGTTTTATAATCTTTTTCCTAAAGCATCTTGTTTTTTCTGAGTGGTACACCAGCACAGGCTTCAGCTTGAAGTCTCCACTGGCATTTGCTGC
This sequence comes from Protopterus annectens, assembly GCF_019279795.1. Lineage (NCBI taxonomy): Eukaryota > Metazoa > Chordata > Ceratodontiformes > Protopteridae > Protopterus > Protopterus annectens. The sequence continues at coordinate 1,989,319,650 of NC_056741.1, forward strand.
TAGGAGGAGTGTGAACCTATCTGTCATGGGCTTTTGACCTGGAATCCTAAACTTCTTCTTGGGTTATGCAAGTCCTATTTGGCAATCGCTTCCAGAAAAGCCCTGGTTCATTGCAATTAAAAATCTGTTCTGGCAGACAGCCTTCTCTCTATCAGTTCTTCAAATTCCTTGGCAAATTTCTGTACACCTTTGTCAGCACTAGCTGCCTATCTTTGTCTCAGAACACTGTGGATGCCACTTCTTTTTTTAAATCTGTGGAACCATCTCCTACTTACTTTAAATTGTTTTGCTTGCTGTGCGCTACTTCCTGTTTTTTTTTTGTAGGTCTTCAGAGATAAGCTTTCTCACATATCATGGTCTGAGTTATTGGATCTCCCTTCATCTGCCTCTCCTGTGTCCAACAAGAAGCCTCTTCTCCATATCTTCATGAACTGTTTTTCTGTGTTTGTCCCAAAACCTTTGTTGCCCCTTTTGACACCTTAGCACCCATGATGGTGTCCATTTTACCAAAATGTTGAGAACGTAGACCTAGGCATGCCATACTGTTCTCTATTCATCCTATTTTACCTCCTCTCTCAGTTTTACCTATGATTTCTTTCTTCTTTTCAATGCTCAAGCCACTTATATTTCCTGCCAGTATCACTCCTTGTTCCCATTTCTTCACTTCTTAGCAACACTTAAAAAAAAAAAAACAACTGCATTACATAAACACAACAACAACAGGAAACAATGAAAACTTTCCAGCCTCCTTTCTGGGTTGAACTGTGAGACAGCAGTCAAATTGCGGGATGCCTGGTTGGCCAAAAGAGTGGTCAAGTTATGAGGTACCACCTCTACAGCTATTTTATACCTATTTATTGTGTCTTTTATTTTAAAAGAGTCTATAATGGATAACTGGCAAAGATATGGAGAGATGTATGAGTTGGAGAATGTTGTTTTATGCTGAGGGCTGACTGAGGTAAAAGAGGGCAGCTCACAATGATGGTAGTTACAGTGATAAGTTGTGAGATGCGTGAATAAAGAAAGGCAGAAGATGATTAGATATGTAACACAGTCATAGCAGTTATCTTAAAAGGAATAGCTAGGAAGTGGTTAATTGCGTTTTGTACTAGTGGTATGAGTGGGTGGAAATATAACAGAACTAAATATTATTGGTATGGTAAAATAGTGAAGGTGGAGCTAATGAAAGTATAAATATACAGTATGTGGGGTGGGTGGGAACTGGGGGTAGTAAAGGAGAGCAGAGTGTGCCCGAGTATAGTGAGGGCAAATAAAACAGGATCAGAACCCCTGTGGGAATAACACACCAAGAAAAACAAATCAGTTGTTGCCCAGTTTTACGGCAAGTGTGTGGAATACTAAGGACTGCTGGTGACTACTATCTCTTACATTAAGAAATAAAGAAAGCAAGAAAGGTGAAAGCAAAGATGGGACTGGAGAACTATTGCTTTTGCAAGTGGTATACAGTGAAGTGGTAAATGGGAGACAGGTTCTAGAGACAGAGAAGAGAAGGCTGTACAAATATGTTTGGCATTACTGGGAATACAAAATATTAGAATGGGTTCACAGAGAGAGAAGGGTGCCAGTTCATCCAGAAAATTATTCCATTAAAATATGGGCATTATTTAGCCTTACATGGCTAAGCTACAGTTGCTTTCAATTTGCAGATCATTTTCTGAATGAGAGGATTATTCTTCCGGGGATAGTCATTGCTCTGTTTTCACTGGGGTCTTGTTTTCCCAGAAAGTGAATGGTCTTCAGAAAGGTAGTAAATTCCACTAGCATGTGCTATGCAAATAAGCACTTACTAGATGCCCACTAGATCACCCTGGTAATCTCCAGCAGCTCTGCTTCACCTGAAAGTAGGATACAACAATACAGTAGGACATCACCAGCTCATTTAAACAGGGTGCAGAAGGCCTACAGCAAGGATAGGGAGGAGAGAAAGAGAAAAACAGGTTATGTATCACTAAAGGAAAACTTGGAGTCAGTGCATAAATGGTTAAGTACTACAGCTGAATACCAGAAAAAGTGAATCCCAAGAACCTTAGCAGCATTCATCATACATTAAAGATGCAACACCAATGAAGACTTGCCGAGCTGGGAATGAAAAGGAAGTGAAGCCTACTTACATCTGGACAATAAAGCATATGGAGCCGACAAGAGATAAAAGATGAAGGAGAATATCATCCTGTCTGCCATCTACTGCTGAGTCTAACTGCTGCTTAGACTGCTAGGTTAGCAGTATAAATAGAAAATGCCCTAATAAGAGAAGGAGATCAGCCTGGCACCTAGACTGTGTGCAGAGATAAGTGGTACAGTCTATCTGCTACCTAGACAGTTGAATTTGAAATGTAGAAGGCAGAGCTGATAGGATTTGCAATGAAAAAATAAGAGGAAAGATGATCTGGGAAAACTAGATGATGAACAGCCTATGTGATACATAGGCTTTGCGCAAAGGTTGACTCACAAAACTATTCTACAAGAGTACTGTGGGTCAGTCAGGAGAACTCAATGCAATATTCACACCTGGAGAACCCAGATTCTGTTTAGGTTTGCATAGCAGTTAGCGAGGTACCAATAAAGAGAAGGTGAAATACCAAACAGTTAATGAGGGGTCAAATACACGGAAAAGTATAACATTCTTTATAGTGAAAGAGGTGACTGTCACCACAGTGATGAAGGAGTAACAGCCCAGATTACACTCTTTAAAATTCTTAACATTATGCAATACAATACATGACACAGTGCAGGCTATAAAGTAAAACTCAGGAATTCTCAAGCAATGCCAAAGACAAGAAAATGAATGGTCTTCAGAAAGGTAGTAAATTCCACTAGCATGTGCTATGCAAATAAGCACTTACTAGATGCCCACTAGATCACCCTGGTAATCTCCAGCAGCTCTGCTTCACCTGAAAGTAGGATACAACAATACAGTAGGACATCACCAGCTCATTTAAACAGCCAACACAGGAACTGGGTAGGATGTGACAGGATAAAAAAGGATCTTAAAACAGTTCACATTTTAGCAACTCACAGGCAGTAATGTTCATGCAAAATAGAGGCAATGTAAGAGAACTAGGACACATCACCCAAAACTTCGACAGCAATAGTTTGCACCAGCTGGAGGTGCTTGAGGTCCAAACACATAAGCTAAAGTTTATGGTGTTGGAATAATCCAGTCTGTAAGAGATCAATTCAAGCATAACTGAAAGAATGATTGGTAAGAGGGTAAATTCCTTTAATCAAAAACCTTTTTTTCTAAACAGAAAGCCTGATCATCTTAAAGGACTTAGATCCAAGACAGAGACGGGGGCCCTGTGAATGTTTGTTAATACAATTTTTAATAAAAGAATGTCAAGTACAAAACACAGTCAACCATGAACATCAATGATATAACAGGTAAAAACAGCAATTAAAAAAAAAAAAAAAAAAAAGATAAACCTACTCAAACAGAAGGCAGCTGTGAAGGCATGCAATATGGGCAACAGAGAAGTAACAGGGAAGGCTCTCATCTCACAACACTGCCTATGAAGAATACCAGAATGTCAAAAGTTTGTAATATGAAGACCTGCAATGAAAAATAAGCAAGTTGATAAATAAATCAAACACAAGATGCACACTTAAAGTATGCTCATTGCACCATGCATTGTGAAGGGCAGCAAGGAATACAGTGGGCTCTGCAGCAGAATGACATGGGATGCATATACAGGCTGTGCAAACATGTACTACATCCATCAGCTTGTTTTATTCTAGTTGAGAAATATATATATATATATATATATATATATATATATATATATATATATATATATATATATATATATATTCCTTTATGCGGTGCATTGTTTGACTGGTGCTTTTATTATGATGTTGAACTTTTCTAACCTTGGCTACCTACAGTGAAGTTGCTCTTTACTGTGGGAGGAGTTAAGTCTGCAGTGATGTTGTACTGTGTACAGCAGTTCCTTACAAGATGCATTTTTAAACCACTGACTCACCTCTGCAATGTGCAGCTTAGTGCAGTATGTCATGTGTCTGCATGAACAGTGATGTCACCAGGTGGCTGCTGTGCTGTCTGTTGAAACACTACATGTACTACTAATGGAGAGATGCAGCTCCTACATGCGAGTCCCCTCAAATTATCTATGGAACTGATCCCATTTATTCTCATTAGAGGTACTATTTAATAACTGACCATAGGTATGGGTAAGACCAATCTATAACCAAATGGAATTGGCAATTTTGAACACAAAAAAGGAATATGGCTAGCTTTAAAATAACCCGCAAAGGCAGCTAGCCTGGTACTTACCTATAAACCTAATGGCACCAGTGCACAGCCTTGTGATCCTTAGGTTATTTCACCATTTAGTATAGAAAAGAAAAGATGGTTACACGAGATATAATGTCTGTCTCACAGCACAACATTACCTTATGAACCCTTAGAATATGTCAGATTCATCTAATTCATCATTTAACCATTTTATGTAGGCCTATGAAACAAAATTAAAGTAACAGTCCAAAAAAACCCTTGCAGAACCAATGAAGGAAATTAGCTGTAAGTTGATAAGTTAGCAAAAATTCACAGCTGCTAATGTACAGCCTTTTCATGCTACAGGTCAAATAATGGTAAAACTCAATGGAAGAGCCACAATTACACAACAGTTAGATAAAAACATTCTTCCAAGTTAAAGGAACAATCCTCCTCTGAAACCTGTACATGCACAGACCATCCTACCTTCAGGAAATGTGGAGGTGTGGAACACAAGGAAACTAATGGGCAGACCAAGTTTCAAGCATTCACATCCTGCAACAAAAAAAATCACAAGCTGCTAATCCTATCAAGCCAAAGTCAGGGCTACGACAGGAGACTAGCTCCACTTAGGGAAAGCCACAAAAGCTATGGAACTCTGAAGAGAAAGGCAAACATCTGCCTGTTATAACTTCCTATGTATAAATGATCCTTAGGGTGAACACCAACCCATTCTCTGATACTTCTAGCTACACGGACTCTTGCACTGGCTGAGTATGGCAATACCATAATGAAAGTGACTCTTGAGACTTCAAAGTGCCACATGTGTACTGAAGTGTTATCTATCACTGAAGCCAGTGCAAAAATAAATAAATAAAAACACCAGAGAGACTGTGCCTTTTAAATCTTGACATATTCTGCATGTATACCACTACTTTATTTATAACTGACTTTGAAAATTACATGCAATCTGGAAAGCTATAGATCTGTGGTTCAAAAGTAGTACTAAGTATACCTGTCAACTCTCACTGATTCTAGCTCAGAACTTTACATTGTACCCACCTAAAATCAGTGACATATGATGGCAGATGTCAGTCATTAAATAATGGTGATCATTGTAGTAACAGGCTCAATTACTTTTTTCTTTTTTAACTGCCAAGTCAGCAGTAACAAAAGTTAAAGTGTTCACAGTTTGGGGCATATGTCACTTATTACTGGCTTTGCCCTTGATTCTGAATTGAAGACGGCAACAGCTTTGTATCTAATTAATCCTGATCATCATTACAGAGTTCAGTATCATATGGGCAATAATATACTCTTGTCCTACACAACCATGGTTTCCCAAATTAACTTATGAGGCTCTCATGTGAGAGTACCACTTCTGTTAAGACAAGAGTGTGTGTGTGTGTGTGTGTGTGTGTGTGTGTGTGTGTGTGTGTGTGTGTGTGTGTGTGTGTGTGTGTGTGTGTGTGTGTGTGTGTGTGCATATCTTAAGCTACCTCTTTTAATACTTTAATTTTATGATGCTTCACTTGGATAAGTGTTCACAGTTTTAAGCGCTTGCATTCTTCAGTGTAAATAAAAAAACACTTTCATTATCTGTCATTTGATGTTTGATGTAATTCATTCAAGGTGACATAACTGCTGCTCTTCAGCCAACTATGACAGAGCGAGACAGTCTGTCCGTGGCCAGCATGCACTTGCACAGAAATACGGCAGAAGTGACAGAACCTTCTCAGGAAAGAAATCAAGGACATGAATATTATACACTAACAGGATATAAATTAGGCTCTTTCCATCAGAAGTGGGAGTTACTTCACATTAGAATTTTACACTGGCATACCACAGCACTAGCTAAACAATTAACTTGTTGAAAAATTCTAGAGACTAATGCTCATTGTGCATCCGAAACGTACATCAAATGCAATGCTGTACCCTTTTCTTTACTACTGTGTTAAAACATTATTAAACCATTAACAACTCCAGTTAGGTCTGTCAGCACAATTCTCCATCTTTGGACTTCCAAAGTGACACCAAAGCTTAGCAAAACTGCCTGGTTGCTGCAGAGAAATCAATAATTCGACTCTGGCAGTCAATGAACCTCCTGGCATTCATAATTCTGAAAGATTAATGGCTGGCATTTGCAGTGTCAAATCTCAAACTACCACATTTAAAATCACGTACTCTAAAGTGTACAGAATCTGGTTCTGTGGATCCTAGGTAACAGCAATGAAAAATTAATCTTAAGATTCATATTTAGGTACAATGTTCACCTTTACACGTTTTAAAAAACTCTAGTGAAAGAAAAAAAAATGGAACACATATGTATCTTCAGTTTCAAATGGTTAAATTAAAAAGAAATGTATATATGGACTGGAAACAATCCTAGTTGATCCTACAGAGGGTCTATGACTAAAATAGAACCATGGGTATGAACATGAACAATTTTAAATAGCTCTATACTTAACTGTTATAAGGCAAAACTTTACATAATGACAAAAAATGTTAATTGCAGGCATTCACATCTGTGATGCACATTATTGTAAATAAGTATTTGTCACCTGCAGAAGTGAAAAATGATAGAAACTGCGCATCTATTTTTATACACACACTCACATTTTATATATACCAAGCCGCGGTGCTACATCGGTAGCGTTGTTGCCTCACAGCACGATGTTCTCCTGTTCGATTCTTGACTGGAGTTCCTTCTGTGTGGAGTCTGCATGTCCACCCCATGGTCGAGTGGCCTCAGAAAGACATTCGTGAAAGGACGTGTCTTCGTTAAAGGGTGCATTAATT